>NC_056730.1:48107333-48407333 GCF_019279795.1 Protopterus annectens | reverse complement strand
ATGACACCTCTCTCTCTGACTCGCACATACAGTAAAAGTAAAGCTAAATATGACACTAACTGTGCTCAACCATGTGTAGGGAGTGTACTATGTGCATCCGACATAGGCAGCCCTCCAGCACCATCCGCAAGTCTGGCACACCCTCAAGGTAAGTCAATCAACCTACCAATTGCCAAATGGAGTAAAATGTGATGTTAGCTGTAGCTATGGTATGGATGTGAGCATGCAAGGGAATTGGGTGGCTGAATGATATAGCAGCAGACAGTAGACACCCATAGTGGCATCATGACATCTGCAACACATACTGGAGTCACCATAGCAGCCAGTACTACACAGGGTGACAAAACCCACTGAAAGGAAATGTGCTGTGTGACTTGTGTGTCCATATGACCCACACATGCCAGTCAGGATGGTTCATATACCCAACAACAGTCTCAGCCAGCAAGAAAGGTGTAGACAAACCCAAACAGTGCCTGTGGCATGGCCCCAGAATGATGGCTATGGTTAACCTCTCCAGGCCTACACAGACAGACCACATCACAGCAGGCAGTGGAATGTTAGTTCTGAAGGGTAGGAAGACAGACAATAATATGTAGGGCGACCAAAGCCATGATCTGTAGTACACTGGTATGCCTCTAGTCAGGATAATAGCTAGCAATCCAGAATGAAATGGAGTATCTGACATACCAGTACAGTCATAGTGAATGTGTACATGTTTCACGTGTGCCCTCCCACATCCTACATAGTAATGTAATAACAGTTAGGTGTGCCCCCACCCCTGTGTAGAAATGTAGAAATAGTAAGGTGTGCCCCCCCATCCTACATAGTAATGTAATAACAGTCAGGTGTGCCCCCACGCCTGTGTAGAAATGTGGAAATAGTCAGGTGTGCCCCCCCAACCTACATAGTAATGTAATAACTGTTAGGTGTGCCCACCCAACCCTATGTAGAAATGTAGAAATAGTCAGGTGTGCCCCCACCCTACATAGTAACGTAATAACAGTCAGGTGTGCCCCCCACTCCTGTGCTGAAATGTAGAAACAGTCAGGTGTGCCCCCCCCACTCTGCAGAAATGTAGTAACAGTCAAAGCCAAATGATCGATGGATACTCTGCAAAGACAGCATGCTACCTGTTGGTGTACAACACAAAGGTCAGTATTGCAGCACAAACTACCTGGACATGATCCACAGATTCAATACCGATGGCCATACTGGGCATGCTAACACACTGAAACACATGAAGGCCATGACTGCAAACATCAGTGGACCAGACATATCTAGCAGTTGCAGTTGTTAGTGCAGACAGTCATCAGTATGCACCACTCATGCCTTGCACACGCAGTGGATAGGAAAACAGACATATATCTCAGGACAAAACACTATAATAAGCCAAAGGTAGACATACATAGATGTGTGGAAGAGGGTCACTGCGACAATGAGCCATCCAGGCCTGTCCCACCCAGCACACAGCCAAAGGGTCCCAAACACATGAGGTGCAGATGTCACTCACTGCAGATACTAGCCACCAGTATCAGTTCACATTACAGACTATGTGGTGCACGTGCCAGCTGTGCAACATGACTGCACAGGGAAATAGTCATATAGCACCTCTATGCACGTACCTGTGACATATGACCCTGTGTGTGCCCGCATGTGGTGTGTCAACCCGTACATGAATGGTTTATGGCCCATGCACACATCTCCTTCCCCATAGCCCTACTATGACAAACCTGCTGAGGTAATCCAATGTGAAATACACCTTTGGGAAGGCTGTACCCTAGTAATCTCCGTGGCGCGTCCCATAACTGTATACTGCTGTAATGTGATAAACTAGTTAACTAGGAGTTCTAACCCCAGACTTAGTAACTGTGTGTGTGCGTTAATGTGCATGTCTGTCTCTGACTGTGTAGAGAACAATGCTTTTTGGTGTACTCACACTCCTCACAATTCATATACTCAACTTTGGCAAGGCTGCTGATGTCACCCACCTACAACTACAACTTTGGAAGGTTGCTGCCTAATAATCTCCTTAGCATGTCTTATAACTGTGTACTACTGTAGTGTGATAACGTAGGTAGGTGTTCTAACCCCATACTTGGCAACTATGTTTGCGTGTCTGTCTGAGTGTGTAGAGAGCAGTGCTTTTTGGGGTACTCACACTGCTTACAATTCATTTACTTAACTTTGGCAAGACTGCTGATGTCACCCACCTAGAAATACACTTCTGGGAAGGCTGCTGCCTAGTAATTGCCATAGCACATCCTGTAACTGCGTACTTCTGTAGTGTAATGAAGTAGTTAGATAGGTATTCTAACCCCAGACTTGGCAACTGTGTCTGTCTGATTGTGTAGAGAGCAATACATTTTAGGGTACTCACACACCTTACAATTCATATACTCAACATTTGCAAGGCTGCTGATGTCATCAACCTAGAACTACAACTCTGGGAAGGTTGTAGACCAGTAATCTCTGTAGCGCATCCGGTAACTGCGTACTACTGGAGTGTGACTTAGAACTGTGTTCCATCGCCACCCATGGCAGTTCTGGATGTTTTGTGTGTGTTTGAATGTCTGTGTACAGAGCAATGCACCATAGGCTAGTCACTCGCTGTACATTTCAAATGCCCTACTTTGGTAATCCTGCTGATGTCATTCATTGTGAAATGCACTTTGGGGAAGGAGGACACCAGTAATCCCCGTGGTGTGTCCATAACAGCTCCATGCTGTAGTGTGATATAGACCTCTGTCAGGGGTTCTATACCCACACATATCAGTTGTGGATCTTTTGTGTGTCTCACTGTCTGTGTAGGGAGCAATGGATTTTAGGCTAGTCACTTGCAGTACATTTCAAATGCTTTACTTTGGTAATCCTACTGATGTCACTCCTTGTGAAATACACCTTTAGGGATAACAATCTCTAATAATCCCTGTGGTGCATCCTAAAACAGCCCCATGCTGTAGTAACTATGGAGTGATATCAGTGGGCTTCGGAGGGCATGTCACCCTCCCCATCTGTCCAATATGCACGTACATGCAGACAGTGCACCTCCCCCATGTTCACCAATGGACACTTGCACCACCTGTGATGCCTTCACATGTGACCCACAACAGACATACCATGCCTGACAATATGCCCTGTATGGACAGATGCCACTGACACCAGGGAATGCTGTTAGCATGCTATAAATGTAGGTGCAGGGTAAACCTGCTTGCTGCCCATTACCAGTCCCTGCCACAGGTGGGCAAGACTGGCACATCTGATGATAATCTGTGTTCACAAAATGGGCCAGATGCATGCATGTGGGAGGTGTGCACATCCTAGACACCATCTATGTCATGGGCTAAGGAACACATATATGGCAAGCGATGCACAGCATTGGCCATACACAATAGTCACCCAGGTGACTGGATGGGGATGCAATACCCACTTGTGTGGGAAAATGCAGAAACTACAGCCCTGAGCCACAATGCAGACCATTGTCATGTAGCCTGATGCCATGGTATACCCATCGCCAACCCTTGTATAGCCTGCTGGCACAGTCGCCCACCACACACACGTGCAGACATGCACCCATGCATGTCAGTACTGGCACTCTGTGTGTTTGCATGTGTGTTGTATGGTGCGTATGTCCACATCCACAATCACTACAACCGCCATGGGCATACAGAAACATGCTGTCTGATGTCTGCCACCTCTTCATAATCTTTGCCCATACAACCTCCATATGACCCATGTGGTGCATGTGATACCTGCACAGTGATGTGTTGTGGCAATCCCACCACTGATGAGTTGTACTCCTGGCCCTGCCACGTGTGTAAATGTGTGTGCGTCCATGTGAGAGTGTGGCTGTGTTGATGCTGGAAACTGTTCATGCAGACTGGCACGTGTATGTCACCTACCATATAGCTACCATATCCCTGTTGCAGATGTCACTCACCATCACATATATATTCTGAGTGCTGCATAATAAGTAACTCATGTGGCACATCCAATAACTACATCGAACTATGATAGCACTACATAGTTGTTGGGGATTTGATACCCTGTGCCAGTAGGTGTGTGACACAAACATGCTTCAGTTTTACTCTCCTACCCCTCCCTGACTTGTATTTGCCTCTGTCTGCCTCTCCCACTCCCTCTCTGGTGGATCTGGAGACCCACACCTGCTTTGCTTAGGCATCAGCATGTGTATTTTAAGTGATGCTCATGATCAGATGATGGCCTCTGCACAAATTGCAGCCCTCCCCTGGCTGGTTGCATGTGGAATAGCTGTGGTAACATTCCCATAGCCATTTGCATGGAAACACACTCCAATATCTAGGAACATCATGGTGGTGTTGGCCCTTTTCATTCACTGTGAGCAGGAACTAGATCTGTTGTTTGGCAAAAATCATCTCAGATGGATGGGGATTTACCTCTAACAACATACACTGTGGAAAGAGGGCAACAAACAGGAGGGGGAAGTGCCGGACCTGACTACAGACTGTAAGTGCTGCTATACTGCATTTGGAGTAATGTTGGGTTCACAGTGTTTGTCTGGATATGGCTGTCATACATGTCTCAATACCTGCCATGTCAGTTCCATGTTTATGATCCCCATCTGCAGGGTCATCTGCAGACTGGGCAGAGTTGTGCCTTTTGTTTCATATGTTACCAGCGGAGCATCTATCTGTGGACTGCAGAAGATAATGTGAGGATTACAGTCTGTAGATAGTGAAGGTCATGACAGTTACTGACTTCATATCCATCTTAGGACATATGTTGCAACAAACCCCATTACAACAGTAAATGTATGAGGTTATCACAGCAACATGTCAATATTGGCCCTGTGTATGTGCTCACAGCCACACCTCTGTCAACCTTTGTACATATGTCGTGCAGGATGTGGTGTATATATGCTGTATACCATAATTAGTGTCATCATATCTGATAACAAGCCAGTGATATATCAGACTGCTACCATATTATGTACATTAGGGGTTATATTTCATGACATAACCTGGACATTCTGTGGATGTTTGTACAGTATTGAGGTCTGTGTACTTATGGTGAATGTCGACAGTGTGTGTATTGTTAATATGTACTTTAGCCTGTGTAGAGACTGTGGTAGATGTAATTGTTCTAGTTCCCCTCCTATCTGATGTTACATGCTGCCCCATTGTATGGTACCATACTGGCATACATGTTTGTAGGGGCATACACACACATGTCCCATACCACAGACAGCCATCAGACCAAACTGTGTAGCAGCCCAGTATATGTAGGGTCAGTCTGTGAGTGGCACACATGAGGATGGTGTAGAACAGATAGGCCATATACTGTAATATTATGCTAGCTTACCATATGTGGTTGTGGCTGTGTTCACATTGGTTGTGGTTATGCATTTTCACACAAGTGTATCTTACCCTGTGCTATGACATGCCTGTTGAGCCTGCCATATATGCAGGTACATGTGCATTCCCCCCATAGGAGATGCAGGCCAGTGCTGAACCAGTCTGCCTGTAGCCTGCACAGTGCATTGTTACATGCTTAGCAGCTTAGTGTACTTACCAGTGAGATGTTATGTGCAGATACTTGCCAGATGTACTGCTGCCAGGCCTCCCTTACAAGTCATGTATGTCAGACAGAGCAGTGGGATGCTGTACAGATGTATGCCAATATCTAGTGGGTAGTATGTGGCCATGGCACACGTATACCAGTGGTCATTATGTGTCAGGCCAGACAGGAGTGTGTGAATGCATAACCTATGGTGGCAAATGTATACCAGTCGTTATGTGTTATACCCATCTACATGGCTGTCTACATCCATATTGTCAGGCATGGAACACATGTTGTGCACTAAGGGCTTATACCTCTGGACTGTACATGGTGTGTCAGAATTTCCACATATATTGGCCAATATCTCTACTACAGTCCACAGGGGCATTACATGCTAGCAGCGGTACTTTACAATGATGTCCTTAGGATGTCTGTCAGTAGCCAATGGCACACATGTTATAAGTCGATGTGACCTCCCACACACACACCATGTCTGTGAAGACAATCCCAATGACAGTAGCAATAGTCTACTAATATACCTGCTATACATACCTGACATCCCCTTGCATTACGACTTTGGGACTTTAGAGGCTGGGGTAGGGCTACACTCTATGTCCAGGACATATGGTGGAAATATATGCACATATACTTATCCAGATAGCCATATATATATATATGATTACACATGTGTAGTACTGCAAATTACCACTGCCTTGACACCCACCCACTATAAATGCCTACATCATATGGGCGTGGTCCCTTTTCATTTCCTGTGTGATGGACATCCTTCCTGTGTGTGGGCATCAGTGTTACAGACAGCAGGTAGCAATACCTTTTACAGGAGAACTGGCACACTCAGGGCAGCCACATATTTGTAGGAGGATCAGGAACAATAGACAGACTGTGAGTAGAGTTGTGTTATGCTTTGTATAGTACTGGTGTTACAGGGTGTGTGTGTGTGTGTGTGTGTGTGTGTGTGTGTGTGTGTGTGTGTGTGTGTGTGTGTGTGTGTGTGTGTGTGTGTGTGTGTACATACTAGTTTACCTTGGAATGCAGTCTGTCTGCATAGCTCACAAATGTGGGCCTACCCTCTTGCTGGGCAGAGGTATGCCTATCATGTTTTGTCTGTCCACCACACAGGTCCTGTGTCAGATATTACACTGGCAGTATGTGTGTGTTGAGTGCTATCAGTACATGGCTACATTCATTTCTGTTTCTAACCTCAATTCCCTGACTACGGGTATGTTGCAGACTATCCTGTAACACCAGCAACTTGCTTAGTGTATGGTAACAGTTTTCCACATATGTGCCTGTGTTCCAGCCTCTGTCTTCCACCTACATACCAAACTTTGCACATATGTCATGTTGTCAGGGGTTGTTCTGTAGTGGGCTGTGAGTCTATCACACTTCCATTACTGCCATCAGTCTACTGCTGTTGTATCCCCCAATCATACAGTGGGGCTTGGGCCATATATGTGTGGGCGTCAACTACACAATATATGTGTGCCCTTATGCACTCCAGAGGCCAGTGTATGTAACAGTGGTATATGGCCCTGTACTACTGAGTACCATAAATGACCTAGGCTGTCACAAAATGTGGGGATATCAGGGGTGAGCTGCCATAAGGTATCTGGATGTACAGTACTGTATATGTCACCTATATTTACATTACTTACATGAACTGGGGTAATACAAGCCTACTGCCTCCTGCCATACAGACTGTTCTGTTTGTCGGTGTGCTCATAATGGTGTCAGTTATGCCTTGTTATGTAACAGTTACAACCCATTTGATCACATAACATCTTTACCACCTACTGAGTTTGTACAAAGTATAGATAGAGGCTGCTGAACTATACACCTGCATTACATACTGTTGATTGTTTGGTATCCTGTGGCCCAGTCTGTCTTCACTACTGTACAATTTGAAGGGCTTGGCCTGGACAGCAACAGTTTTGAACCTTTACAGACTACTGTATTAGTGTAACTGTTTCACGGTTGCAGTACTCTGTTTGTATGGTTGTCAGTGTCTGAAAAGCTATATGACATGGCATATAGAACTGTAATAGTACACAATTAAAGGTTTCCCATTTCTGCAAACCTGTGTGTGGTGTCTTTCCTATGACCTCTCTATGGGTATATGTTTCAGGCAACAATTGACATATGTATGGGTGCCCCATAAAGTGTCCAATGGTTCAGGTGTTAACTGTAGGCATAGTGGCTGTTCCATAATGTGTGCACCTTCTACATATGTATCTTACTGTACATACATCTGCGTGTGTAGTCACATGTATAAATATATATATGTATATATATATATATATATATATATATATATATATATATATATATATATATATATATATATATATATATATATATATATATATATATATATATATATATATATATATATATATATATATATATATATATATATATATATATATATATATATATATATATATATATATATATATATATATATATATATATATATATATATATATATATAGATATATATAAAGATATATATATATATATATATATATATATATATATATATATATATATATATATATATATACACACTATATATATATATATATATATATATATATAGCTGTATCCTGGGGATTTTGATGGCTTCCACATATTACATTTCCTATGGGAGGCAGACTGCATTGCATGATATGTTAACAATACCAGCCTGACATCATACAGATGGGATGGCTTACTGTTAACATCTTGTGGCCATGTCATGTCAGGTCCTGGTTATGGGATCTGCAACACTTGGTATTGCACGGCAGACATGTTTGGCTGTGGGGGGAGGGGATGCCTACTCATACAAGACGTATTGTGTGTGGGGCCTCACAACTCCATTAACAGTGCATGTGGACATATGTGTGTTTGTTAATCTGCCATTGCTATCTACAGATTTATGGCCATATATACCTAAATAGATATATATATCTGATAACATATATATATATATATATATATATATATATATATATATATATATATATATATATAAAACTATGTCTGTATATACCTACATAGATATATATCTGTATACACATATGTAACTTGCTGTGTATATGTAGGCATATAGGTGTAGATACATATATGTGTCGATGTAGGCATTTGCATGTATATATGTGCATATATATTGGTATATATGTATATAGTTGCAGGGATTCACTTCAGAAGCTCAAAATACTGAAATATCGAATTTCAGTATTTTGAGCCCAGAAAATCGAATCCACAAAACCACAAAAACTCAAAACCGCGAAATTCAAAATCTCGCACACCAGAGATTTTGAATTTCATGGTACTACTGCACACACACACACACACACACACACACACACACACACACACACACACACACACACACACACACACACACACACACACACACACCATTTTCCCCACACATACACATAACCTCTATACTACATAAAAGCAGGGGCAAGCCCCCCTGCACCCTCCATGTGGGGGGATGCACCCCCACACCCCCCTACTTAAATATTCTCACTCCGAGGTCACACTACATATAAACACATACAAATCACTACCACACAAGCTACATTCTCCTTGCACACACACATCACAGCAACAAAACACACTGACACACACCACAGCCCCTACCCAAAACCCTTAACACACACACACACACACACACACACACACACACACACATACACATACATACACACACACACACACACACACACTCACTTTCCTGAATACATAACCACAGCAAGTTCAAGCACAAAATTCAAAACATCCGTATTCGAGTTTTGAATTTCACGCTTGAACTTTTGCTATTTCAGGATTCTGGACTCAAAATACTGAAATTCAATATTTCAGTATTTTGAGCTTCTGAAGGGAACCCAGTTGTGTGTATATATATATATATATATATATATATATATATATATATATATATATCCATACATATATAGATATGTTGCATCTGTTTAGATATTAATATATCTACACACGGTTTACTATTAGATGTTTGAAGCGAACTCCGTCGACTGCACTGTTGTCGAACATGGAAGTTCGAAAACGGTAATATCAAACACCAAAAGCCAACCTAGGAACGGGTTTTAACATGGGTCGAGATAGGGGAGAGGTTTGTAGTTCGGCAATAACACTGAACACCTATCTCGACCCATGTTAAAACCATTCCTAGGTTGGCTTTTGGTGTTTGATGTTACCGTTTTCAAACTTCCGTGTTCAACAACAGTGCAGTAGACGGAGTTCACTTCGAACATCTAATAGTAAACCTCTACACACACATACATCTAGATGTTGGTATACATTCTCTGTACTGTTGCATGACTGGACTGGATGATATGTTTCTGAAAACATCAAATTTCATTATATCTGTCATGGCTATGGTTTGCAGGGTCTTTGGTTTGAGCCTTGCAGGAGCTGTTTGTTTTGTTGCTGGGCAGAGCACCAGTGGTTGGATACTGAGTGATTAAGGCACTTTAAAGCAGTTGTAAGTGGGTTTGCACTGAGGTAAGCACTGTTAGCTTCTGGTTACAGTATCTTACACTCATTTAGCTGCTATATTGCTTAACCTGTGTAGGCAGTGCTTACCCCTGCGCAAACAGGCTTAAACCTGCTTACTGCTGCTTAAAAGTGCATACTGCTGCTTAGCCCCATGCTAGTTTCTTTAGAAGAAAATAAAAAGGGTTGATAGGAAAGTGGTGAAAAAGGGGCATGAAGAGGGAAAGACATTGGAGAAAATAGCTAGGCATGTGCAGGAAGGGTGTAGGGAAGGTCCATAGCTGCCCATTTTTCTACAGCAACAGCTGTGCATATAGACTGAATTTGGAGGTAGATTTGGACACTCAAACCCCTGGGAGAGGGGTGAGGACAACATAAATTCATTGTGTTGCCGATTAGACCAGATTACACATGTCCAGTGGACACGTGTGAAATGGACAGCTATGTATGGGGCAAGATTTATTTTTGTGGGAACAGCTTTCCCTTTTTTTTTCAGGTGAGAGTGGGATGTTGGGAGGGGTAGTAGGTATATTTGGGGAGGTAGGTTGGGTAGGTTAATAGACAAGACAAACAAGATGCATACCAGGGCAGTGTATGACACATGTGGGGGTAAACACCTTGGATGGGGTGGGGTATTTGGAAGTCGCAAGCCCATGAGCCCCCAAATGGAAACAGTGGGACTGAGGTCCCCATCCATGGGCAGTCTCCACTGCACCTTCATGGCCCCAAAAGTGTCCATGCTGGGGGCTGTATAGGAGGGTCAGGCCCACCCTCTAATTGTGTCACTCAGCCCTCAAGCTGGCGTAGCTGGTCTTGAAAAGCCCTATCGATCTCGCTATGCACCATGGCCCGGACCTGACGATGGGTGACTGGTTCCTCTCTGCCCCTGCTCCCAAGGTGGGGTAGAGCCCCATCCCCTGCAGCGGTTCCACCCAAAGGTGGTGCAGGGCCTATGGAAGAGGAGGTCCCAGGCTGGGCCCCAGATGTGCTGATGCCCAGTACCATGGCCAGCTGAGGTGGGACAGGTGAGTCCGCTGGAACCGGCCTTCCCATATGAGCTATGGTGTTGCAGTTTACAGACAGATATGGGTTAGTAATAGTCAAGAGCATTCAGGATTAGTTATAATAGCATGCATAGGTATACCCATTAACCCAAAACACCACATTTAAAACTGTTGCAGAGCAAGCAGAACACATGCATATATGGAACAACAGTGGCCATTACAACAGCATGCAGGTTTCATTGATGGCAACAGGCCACCAATATGTGGGCATTTTAACATGGCATGTGCATAGACACAAATGTGAATATTTATAAACCGATAGGACATATGTCCCAACAAAGGTTTGGAGTGTACACATACCGATTGAGGTGTCATTGGGTTATTTTTGCACACATGGTAGGGGTGAAAGAGAGAGTTCAATTAACAACTAATATATAAAAAAAAAACACAAAAAATGAAGAAATGAACACCCAACCACAATATTTTGTTAGCGCTTTCAGGGTTTCTTCATCAAGGTAGCAAAAATAAAGCCTAAACATGTTCAAAATATTGTTTTTTTATGTTTGTTTTTTTTGTGTTTATTTTATTTAAGTTGAAAGTTTTGTTTTTTGTAACAACTAATATATCCTTGTAGTTTTCACTACATTCTTAGTCACTGCAGTGATCTGTCCTTTACATGTATTATTATACTACCCAATGGCCTTATATTGTACAATGGTATGTTTATAGATTATTATATACGTGAACTGTGTCTTACATACAGGCGTGACAAGATACAGGTGTTAATGCAACTTATGTCGAGAATTGCTCTCATACACTTTGGGTGAGATGCTGGAATATTAGGTTTGTGTTTATATACATTCTCTGACTATGTACACGTCTGACTATCAGTTATATGTCATTAATGACTGCCTACATTTCTTGGATCATCACACTGATTTACAGGGGATCAGGGTACCAGGTTGGTGATGTGGGCCATTTATCTGGACATGCTGGACAGATTGGAACAGTTTAGGGGTTTGAATATGCATACAACTTTCTATTTGAACATTCTAGCAAATTCTGTACAGTTGTTGGGTGTAATTATGCATACAGCTTTCTATCTGAACATTGTAACAAAATCTGTACAGTTGTGGTGTATGATTACGCATACATTTTACTAGTACTCCCAGGATTCAAACCCCTGCGTGTGACAAAAAGCTTACAGTTAACATCATAGCACACTGTACTATCAGGGAATTGATTTCTGATGTTTTCTGTCTAGGTCTCTCTCAATTGTATAATATGGCTGACCTTTTGGCACTTCCAACATTGTTATACAGACCTTCATACACATTTTATCTGCATACCACAGTGTGGGTAACACTGCTTAATACAACAGTACTATTTACAGCATGCAACAGTTCAACAACATATGAAAGAAGAGTAAACAGAAGCACGCCAGGAGTTATACCTTTATTCACATAATATTACACCTTTATTTCTACTGGTACAACACTTTCTCAGGCTCTTATATTTACTTATGACTGTACATGCAGAATAATTACTAACCAGCCTCGCGATGCAGCCTTCACAACCTAGCATCATGGGCTTGCTGGTTCGCAGCTTGCTCATCTGCAGCTGTCAGAGAAATACAGTGGTATTTAGCCATACCTATCAATAGTATACACAAGCTAGGCAATTATTACCTACTTAGTAGAATGCGTACTTACTCAGTACTGGGGCATTAGGCATCTGCCGAGATTCCTGGATCCATTGTTCCAGTACATCCCCCTCCACCGCTTCAGGTCTTCATGGTGGTGCTTGACCTGCTCACCAGTCCGGGGGATACCATTGGTACTGGTGAGGTAACGGGTGAGACTGTCCCAGGCCTCCATTTTATACTGCGAGTCCTGGTACTAGCCCTGCAGCAGTCTCTCCTCATGCTGTTTTACCTGAAGCCATACCATGATTTTTGACTTCTGGATGCCCCAGCCCTGCACTCTAAATTGAGTGCCTTCAACCACTCCAGCCATTCTGCCTGCAGCAGAAAGCTACAACCAGTTATGGGTAGTATTCCTGCCTGTGAGGTTTAAATACAACCAATTTCCCACACTTTTCCATGATTGACCGGTTTTGAATAGGCTAAGCTATGGAAACACCTGCTTACCTAAGCTTGACACTGCTTAAAGAGGTATACCACTAGGCAGATTAAATTGGCTGCCCTACACATTGCTTACATTTACTATGTTGAGCTGTGCAGTGGTTAGCATTGCTTATTAGTTAATTAGCATTATATTTGACTTTTGGCAGTGGTTTATTATTCATTACAGGTTATATTTGTGTCTGGTATCCATGGTTCATGTGTACATACACTTTATGGGGTCCTGGGGACTTCTATACTTTATTACAATAACACCTCACATCTATGCTTAATGCAATACTCCAGTTCACATATTTATGTTATATAGCAGGTTATACAACATCACACTGTACATAGATTCAGTTCTCATGTTTGGTTTGATTTTCCTGTGGTGAGGATTAGTTTGCTGATACCTCATTCATATGCATTGCTATGATGGCTTAGTGGTTAACTACTGTGATTATAGTATACAGGGTCCTGAGTTTGAACCTTGTCGAAGCTGTTTATTTTGTTGCTGGGCAGAACATGGGCAATTGGGTACAGAGTTATTAAGGCACTTTAAAGCAGTTGTACATGGGTGGGTGTGGTGCTAAGCACTGCTAACCTCCGGTTACAGTTTCTAACACTCAATTAGCTTCTACTTTGCTTAATCTGTGTAGGTAATGCTTACCCCTGCACAAATGTACTTAAACACACTTACTAGTGCTTATATATGCTTACTACTGCTTATTTGGGCTTAAACCTGCTTACTAGTGCCTTATTCATTATGACACTGACACTTCACATGTGTATTTAATGCAGTACTACAGTTCACATTTAAATGTTATTCAGTAGGTTATGCAGCAAATAAATGAATAAAAAGTGTTCATATACAGATTTCTCACTGAGAATGGTATGTGCTGCAGTGGGACTCTAACTGGGAATGCCTGCTCGTTAGGCTGATGCCCTGCCCACTACACTATTGCTGTGCTGCTTCATTTGCATATATCTTCTTTGTTATCCTCTTCAGCCTCTTAAGCTGCCTTAACCGTAGCTAAGCGATGGGCACACCTGTGCACCTACAGTTAGCTGTACTCGGATTTAAGAACAATATAACAGGTTTCTTTGGTTTATTTATATGTACTGTTGCTGTTGTACACATGGGGGGCTGTTGGTGGGGATGTGCGGACACTTATGAGCGGCCTCGCTCATTTATTTCCAATTTCTGCTGTTCTAACTTGCAGGGGCGTGTTTATTCTGAGAGCTCTGCTCTCAGACATGCCCTCTGCACTCGTACACTCTCCGTGTATGCCTAGGAGGTCGGGCAGCGCGCCTTCATTAATATGCATGGCGTGCTGTCATCCTCCTCCTAAGCGGCCACTTCCGTGCAGGACTAGACTAGTCCTGCATGGAAGATTAGTAAATCCGGGGGAATGTGTTAATTGTATAAGATTACCTTGATGATACAATGCATTGCTATCATAGTATGAGCATATGTGATGTTGATTTTTTCCTTTCTGTGTACATATTATAAATACGTAAAACTAATAAAAATGTTCTTGAGAAAAGAATTATGTTTCTTGTGGTTCAGGGAGGCAGGGCCTGGATTGCTTAGTCTCTCAGATATGTATGTTCTCTGCATTAAATTAGTTTATTCTTCTCTGATGAACTCGCTTGACATTGTTGCCATTATTTTCTAACCTCTAACCTCTAACCTTACTACTCTAACCTTACTAAACTTGCATAACTAAATCGTTTGTAAACTGGATAAGGCACAATATTACAGAAACAGAGCAACAAACGCAGTGTTTGGAGAAATATGTTAGAAAACCACATGAAGCATGTAGAAATGCTAAATGTAAGTGTACTGCCAAACTGAAAGAGTACTAAAAAGGTACGTAGGCAGTTAAGTATAACCCACAAAAGAAAGAGATCATGCTTATTTTTACAGCAGCATCTTCCAGGACATAAGCATCTCTGGACAAACTGAGGAAATTAATGCCATTCAGACTGATAAGGTCAAGAAGGCAGGCAGGTATACATGCTATCTTTTCAGAAGGAGGAGGTAAGATTCTTTCAGACATAACATCAATAAGGCATTGTTGCATTTTTATCAAGGAGGGTGGCCTAATGGGTAAAGTGCTTGCCTTACAAGCACAAGGTGCAGGGTTTGAGCCTCACAAGAGATAATTGGCTAGGCTTACAATGGCCCGCAAGAGCAGTTAGCTTAATACTAATCTATGAAACAAGCAGGTAGAAATTGTGGAGAGTCAGTTAATGCATTTCTACTGTATTCATCTGTGCAATCCAAGGAAATTGTTGCATTCTGCTAACCATACGCACAATTTTATACTGTATTTTGCACTTTTAAACTGTATTTTTGCAATATTGCAGGTTTTTTTTAACTGTTCTTGTTCATTTGTTGCACTTTACTGTAGCATAGACTAGATTCTGACCTGCTTAATCTGGTTCTGTTTGTTAAATTGAGTACTAAACCAGGCTATCTTTTGTTGGAGAGGGCCCCCTATACCCTTTTTGTAGGAGAATGCAGTTAGGACTCATCTGATTGAAGGTTGCTAGCACAAGGCTCAGTTTTGAGCTTTTTATTGGTTAAATTGTTTAATTCAGTTTGGTCACTGTTTTAACACACCTCCACAGAGTTAGGTGACCAGCCATTGCTCTGCTGTATTCATCTGTACACTCCAAGGAATCTGTTGCATTCTGCTAGCCATAAGTACAATTTTATACTGTGTTTTGCACTTTAAAACTGTATTTTTGCTATAGTCCCGCTTTTTTAAAAAACGTTCTTGCTGATTTGTTGCACTTTTTGTCTGCTGTAGCATAGACTAGATTCAGACTTGATGAATCTGGTTCTGTTTATTAAACTGAACATTAAACCAGGCTATCTTTTGTTGGAGAGCGCCCCCCTGCACCCTTGTGGCCGGAGAATGCAGTTAGGACTCATTAGATTAAAAGTTGTTGGCACAGGGCTCAGTTTTGAGCTTTTTATTGGTTAAATTGTTTAATTCAGTTTGCTTACTGTTTTAAAACAACTCCACAGTTAATTGACCAGCCGCTGCTCTGTTGCATTCATCTTTTTATGTGTAACACATCTCTGTGCACCACTGCACACTACTGCATAATGTGAGTAACCCCTGGCAGTTATAGATGCCAAAACTTCAACAGATAAATTTCCTTTAGTAGCTTCCTGTGATCTGCCTGTGAAGTCCTTACATTTCACTTAGCTGCTCAGAGAGCACCTCACCTGTACTTTTATTCCTTAAACAGTCTCAAAATCACCAGTTCTACAATAGTCTCATGCAATTTAGAGAACACCCAGTAGTATAGACCCTTTATAGAGCACCCCATTAGTATTGAGCCAGTTTAGAGCACCCAGTTATACCACACTCCTCCTTTTTCTCTCCCCACTGTAAAAACAGGATTTAATCTAGAATTATTGATGGTCAATTTCCCTCCATTCCTCCTAACAGACTGACTTACTTGGGTATCCTGAGGCAGTGTAGCAACTGCCTCATGTACACTGCCAATCCTCTACTCCTAAATCACCCAAGTACAATTTGTGAGAGATACATCTACACTAAGAATCTAGAATCCTTGTTCTCTCTCGCTCAAAGAACAGTACATTGAAAAGGTTATCAGCTCACATACTATACCTCCTATGCAAACCCTGCACTCAACACATAAACTGTCATATGTGGAGTTACTCAACAGAAACCTATCTAAACACCAGAGACCTTCCAAACACAAACATGCTACACCTAATGCAGTACCTACAACAATCAATACACATAAAAACACAAGCACCAGTGTCTCACCAAATAAGCCCTTAAGGCAAAGCACATCTAAATCAAATTTTTTAGTCATACGTGACTCCATTGTGAGACACACAGATGTCCCACTCACCAGGGTGGGCAAGGAGAAGGTTACAGTCAGCTGTCTACTGGGTGCCAGGATTCATCAGATCAGACATGCACTCAAGTCTCTCAAGAAGTAATGTTATGACTCTGTCATAATTCTTGTTGGTGTGAATGACTTGAGACATACCTCACTGGACTATATGAAGAAATAAACAATTGAGCTCTATGAATATGTGTCCCAGGCAGATATGTCCCTAGCCTTGAGCAGTGTTCTACCCTCACCTAGGATGATACCACAATATAAACAAAACATGACTGACTTCAACAATAGGCTTACTTTATGGTGTCATTCTAAAGGGATCCAGTTCCTGATAGCCTGGAATGTCATGATTGATAGACCACCCTGCTTTGCCAGAGATTGTCTTCACCTGTCACCTCTCGGCTTTCGGTTACTGGCAAAGAAACTTTCCTCCCCATAGTACCTTTTCTAGGCAAGGTCTCAAAAACAAAATTTCTGATGTGAAAATATCACTCACAAATAAATTAAAGGATATGCTGCTGAATGCTAGGAGTTTAAATCAGAACATGCAGTCTCTGGAAGCACTCTTTTCCCTGGAAGATATTGACATCTGTGCAGTCACAGAAAGTTGGTTCAGGGCTGCAGAGAGTACCCCAGCTTTGCAAGGCTACAATGCCTTTCCCCACATTCAGAACAAAAAATTAATATGTGAGCACCAAAGATAGAAGAGTATCTATCTTCATCAAAGATAAATACACTTCTAGACTGGTTAGACAGGAAAACTCATGGAGTTACTCCAAGTTCAACTAATTGTGGGTAAGACCCCCTTTCAAGTCACTATTAGATGTACACCCCTTTAATGAACCAAGATACCCACACTGTTTATTTAGACCAACTTGAGTCAGTGAAATTACAACCAGATACTCTAGTCATAGGCGAATTTAACTATTCCTCCATTGACTGGAAAACTTATATGTGTACCAACGTGCTTGCACAAAGGTTCCTGGACTTTATTAATACTAATGCCCTGGAACAAATAATATGCAGCCCCACAAGGGGCTCAAATATTCTTGACCTGGTCCTCACCAGCATGGGTGATCATTGCACCATCACAAGTATAGGACTGTTACTGGTTAAATCTGATCACAAATCAGTCACATTTGAAGTAGCTATAACACCTGAATGCCTCTCAGGTGAAATAAGGCTCAAAAATTTCACCAAAGCTAATTATACCCTCCTAAGGCATGGCATAAATAATTTCCAAGCTCATGTTCCCAAAGATGGTGTTGACAGCTATACTAAGGCATACTCAAATACCTTGTGCAATCACTTATACAAATGTGCTGACACTGCTGTATCTGATAGAATCAAAGCAAGATCCTCAAGAAAAAACAAGCTTCCCTGGGGGACATCTAGCATTAATAAGTTATACAACAAGAGGAAGAAGTTGCTGTCTAAGAACAAAAAAGAGAGTTCCCAGCACTGGAAGAACACCCTCCTCTGCTCAAACAAACAAATAAGACAAAAGTGTAAAATCCTCTAAGGGCAACTTTGAAAAAAAGTTAGCAACCATAGCTAAAGATAACCATACACCATTCTTCAGCTATATCCATAACTTAACAGGTAGGACCCAGATGTGCGCTGAACTAGGTGTGGATGGCATCACATACATTGATCCTGTGAAAATAGCTAACCTATTAGCTGATAGGTTTGATGAAAATTTCACCCTCCTGTCCCCTCCGAACATTCCACAAGGCATTCCCACTACATTTCCCCCACCTTGCATCTCCAAAGACAAGTCATTAAAGCTCTCTCTAAGTCCAAAAACACGGCCTCTATTAGAATGGATGGTATCCCAGATTACATTTTAAATGAGCTAAAACATGAGTTAGCAACTCCATTAAGTACTATTGTCAACCAGAGCCTGAGTACTGGTTTTGTCCCTGCTGAATGGAAAACCGCAACCTTCATTCCCCCTTCATAAAGGTGGCACAGCAAAGACCCTGGGAGCTGTAGACTCATAAGCTTAACCAGCCTTATCTGTAAGGCCATGGAATGAATCATCATGAACCTTATAAATAAGGATATGGGTGATCTCCAAACCCCTGATCCAACACAATTTGGTTTTGTCAACGGCAGGTCATACCTGTTAAACCTGATGGACTTCTTCGAAAATGTCAGCAGAGCCATAGACGAAGGCAAATCTGTGCATACAGCCTACTTTGACTTAGCCAAGATCTTCAACACAAGCCCACATTTGGACATCATTGAGAAATTCTGCCAGTTGAATAGCAACTCCGACATCATCAGGTAGGTTGATAACTGGTTCACTGACTGATCACACTCAGTCAAAGTTGGGGACTTTACCTCAACCAGCAGACCTGTCACCAGTGGGGCTCCACAGGAGTCAGTGTTGGGCCCCCTATTGTTTGGAATATACTTCTCAGAAGTTCAGGCCAGAACAGAGGGGAGTGGCTGACTAAGTTTGCTGATGACTGCAAATTAGGTGCAATCACTGAATCCTCAAACGATGTCAATATACTTCAAGAGGGACATAGACAAACCAGTTGATTGGTGCCAAAGCCATGGAATCAAGCTCAATGCAAAAAATGCATTATCATACTCTTTGGTAGAAATGATATCCCTGCAGACTATCATATAAATAATAATACCATAAGTAACAACTCAGTGGGAACACAAGTTGATTATAGCCTAAACTTTGACCTGTGTTTACTGTGGTGAGGAAGGTATTCTACATACACACCTCATTAGCAAAGCTTTGCCTCAAGAGCAAAAGAGGTCATAGCATCCCTGTACTTGACTCTCATTAGGTCAGTAATTGAGTACAATTATCCCATTGGTATCACCTTATCAGGCATCTGCAGCAACTTGAGAAACCTCAGAGATTTCTAACCATGAAAGTTCAGGGTCTCCAGCACATGTCATAAATTGACAGACTGAAGTCATAGGATCATAAGAAGTTACTAGGCTAATGGCCCTAGAGCCCTTACAATCCTAGGGGAGTTCTGTCCTTGTTTTCATGATCAGCACCTATTGCCCCTGTCCAAGAGAGACACAGTTGGAAACCCTGGAGGGAATTTATGGTTACTCATCCAATCATCCAGAGTGAGTTTGAAGAGGGCCAAAGTGGTGCTCTGTTTTGCATGAATTGGGAGTCTGTCCACAGGTGTGATAACCTTTGAGAGACACATCTGTCTCTCTAGCAGGTTCTATTAATGTCACATATCAGGTTAAGGTCTTTAGACCGAGTAACCCATGAGCCATTGAACTTACAGATATGCAGCATTTCCAATGAAACAGAGTCTGAAATTGCCTTATACACAAGGCAGAGGATGCCTCTGAGTAGTCTGTATGAAACTGAGTAAAGTGACAGTGATTTCAGCCAATTCACATAGGACAGATGCTGAAGACCTTGAATTCTCCTTGTGAGGAACCTTTGTGGTCTCTACAAATGGTGCAGGTGGTTGGAAATATACATACCAAAAGGGGAATTGTAGTCAATTACTGGCCTGATGAGGGAAGAGTACAAGGAGGTTAAAACTTCTTTTTTTCTGGAGGCAATGCCCTTGCTTATGAGTTGAACAATATAGAATGGCCTTCTTACCACTGTGGAGACATGGTGATCAAAGGTAAGGTTGCTGTCAACCTGTGTGCCCAGGTGTCTCACCAGTGACTGCATGCTCAGGGTATTTCTATTGATGTGGTAGTTAACAGGAATATTGCTCTTTCTGAAAAGGGTGATAATACATTTTTGCATTGAGTTTAAGGCCATGACTTTGGCACCAATCATTTGTTTGTGTAAGACGGTCTTGTAGGATGTTGTCATTATTTGGGGATTCTATGACCTTCTAATTTGTAGTTATCAGTAAAATTTGTCAGCCATAGACTTAAGTTTTTGCTTGTACAAATAGATTCCAAACAGTAGAGGTCCCACTGGTTACAGGTCTGCTGTTGGAGATGGATTCCCCTATTTTGACTGTATGGGATCTATCGGTGAGCCAGTTAGCAATGCACTTAATGATATGAGTTGATACCTAGCTGGATGAGTTTGTCAATAATGCTGAGTAAGGAATAGTGTCAAAAGTCTTGGCCAAGTCCAGGAAGGCTGCATGCACAATATTCCCCTTGTCCAGAGCTCTGGTGACTGTCTTGAAGAAGTACATCAGGTTTAACTGGCATGATCTCCCCTTGACAAATCAAAACTGAGTAGGGTCAAGTGTTTGGATATTACCTATATCATTGCTGATAAGGTCCATGATGATTTGCTCCATGGCCTTGCAGATAAGGCTAGTCAGGCTAATAGGTCTATATTTTCTGGGTTCAGTGGAAACACCACCTTTGTGCAAGGGGATAACGGTGGCTGTTTTCCATTCAGCTGGGATGAAGCCAGTGCTTAGACTATGAATGAAAAGAGCACCCAATGGTGCTGTTAATTCTTGTTGGAGCCCATGTAGGACACATCCTGGGATGTTATCAGGTCCCATAAATGTTATGCGTTTGGCCTTAGAGGGTGCATATATGAACTGCTCTCTAGAGATACAAGTTGGTGGACAGGTGGAAGGAATATTTTGGGGTATGTGTGGTGGGGACAAGGGAGTGAAGTTTACACAGAATCTGTCGGCTAACAGATTTGCTATGTCCACAGACTCACTATATGTTCATAGGTTCATAGGTTCATACTAGGCTATCTGCCCTAGGGCATTTATAAGCCTAGCCTTTGGCTTTCGCCACCCATTTTAAATTAATTTTGCTATGCCCTTTTTCGAGGTTAGTATATTGTGCCTCTGTCCAACAGTGACACAGAAGTGATACCCGGGGTAAACCCACGATCCCCCATCCACTCATCAAGATTCCTCTTGAAGAGAGTCAATGAGGGACTCTGCCTAACCTGAACTGGGATTTTATTCCAGAGTGAAGGGAGCCTCTGGGTTATGAATCTGTCCCTCCAGCATGTCCTATTTATTTCAGTGCTGAGGTTCAAGTTTCTCGATCGCGTAGCTCGATGGGATTTGGATTTTCTGAGGTGCAGCATGTCCATTAATTCCAGGTTGGACATGGCTTTATACATCAGGCAGAGATCGCCTCTGAGCAGGCGGTATGCCACTGAGTAGAGCTGGAGTTTCTTTAACCGGGCAACATATGGCATCCTTTTGAGCCCTTTGATCCTCTTGGTGAGGTACTTTTGGGGTCTTTCCAGTTGCTGCAGGTGTCTGGTAAGGTACATCCCAAAAGGGTCATTGTACTCAATTATGGGCCTAATGAGGGATGAGTAAAGAGGCACGATGACCTCCCCTGATCTAGATGTGAATCTCTTCATGATTAGGTGGGCTATATAAAATGTTTTTCTAACCACTTTGGCCACGTGGTTGTCAAATGAGAGATTGCTATCAACTTGGGTCCCCAGGTCCCTAATTACTTCTTCCGTACTTAATGGATTACCACTTATGTGGTAATTTGTGGGCACTTTGTTTTTGCCAAAGGGGATGACTATACACTTTTTGGCATTTAGGTTGAGGCCATGGCTCTGGCACCAGTTGTCTGTTTCTATGAGGCCCTTTTGGAGGATGCTTGTGTTGGCTGGAGACTCGATTATGGCGCCCAGTTTGCAGTCATCTGCGAACATGGTCAGCCACAGTCCTTCCGTGTTGGCCTGTACCTCTGAGAAATATATGCCAAACAAGAGAGGTCCCAGGACTGAGCCTTGTGGGACGCCACTTGTAACTGGTTTGGAGTCTGACATGGCTCCAGCAATTCTAACCATGTGGGTTCTGTCCTTGAGCCAAATTGCAACCCATCTAGTGACATAGGGGTTTATATTTTAGCTGGTGAGCTTATCTATAATGCCTGAGTGGGGTATTGTATCGAAGGCTTTTGTGAGGTCCAGGTAGGCTGTGTGTACTACCTTCCCCTCATCAATGGCCTTGGTGACTGTTTCAAAGAAATCAACCAGGTTTAAGAGGCAGGATCTGCCCTTAACAAAGCCAAACTGGGTAGGATCCAGTGTCTGTAGGTCCCCAGTATCTTTATTTATAAGGTCCATGATGATCCTTTCCATAGCTTTGCAGACCAAGCTAGTCAGGCTTATGGGGCGATAGTTTCCAGGATCTGTTGAGGCACCACCTTTGTGGAGAGGGACCACCATTGCTGTACGCCACTCTTTGGGTACATATCCTGTAGTAAGGCTGAGATTGAACAGTAGTTTTATGTTTGGGTTTAACTCTTCTTGGAGTTCATGTAGGATGCAGCCCGGGACACTGTCTGGTCCCATTGATGCTGTGTTTTTTGCTTTGGAGAGGGTGGCTCTTACCTGAGCATCTGAGATGTCAGGGGGGCAGCACTCTGCTGGGATAGATATTTGCCCTTTTGGTGGGGAGGAGGGGAGAAGTTTGCGCTGAACCTGTCAGCGAGGATGTTGGAAATGTCTGTGGGTTTGGTGTATTTTTGGTCATTTTGGACTAATTCTGAGAATATCTGGGAATTCCCACCCAGGTTCCGAACATAACTAAAGAATGCCTTGTGATAATCCTTAGTGTCCTGTGCAATTTTTCTCTCAAAGCTGGCCTTAGACGATTTTATGAGTGCCCTTAGTTTTTTGCTAATACTGATCAGAGATGCCTTCCCTTTTTGGGATTTTGCTCTATCATGTAGTAGCTTCCTCCTTCTATTGCATAGTTTGTTTATGGCTGGGGTCCACCAGACAGGACGACTGCCTTTGGAGGATTGGGTCTTGGCTTTATTTGGGATTGCATGATCCATGCATTCCTGAAGGTGTTCATAGAATGCATTTATAAAGGATTATGCGGTCTGGACCGTATTTTCCACAGGCTCGGGGGCTTTGAAGGATTCCACCTCGGTTTTGAGGAGTGTGAAATTTGCTTTAGAGAAGTTTTTCACTGTGGTTTTCTGGGCAGGGGGTGGGGTCGGGATGTGAATATCCAGTGAGATTAGTTTATGGTCTGATCTTACCAGTGAGGGATACACTTCTGGTCTGGAGCATAGAGTCCCCATGTTGGTGATGATCAGGTCCAGTATGTTTTCCCCTCTTGTGGGAGTGGTAACAAGTTGTTCCATAGCATTTGAGTTTATAAATTCTAGAAACCTTTGGGCTAGGGTATTGGAGCTAGAGTAATGCTCCCAGTCTATGTTTGGGTAGTTGAAATCGCCCAATATAATGGTGTTTGGAGAGACCTTCATATTTTCCAGTGTTCTCTGGAAGGCTGAGTGGTGTTCCTGGGTTTGGGAGGGTGGTCTGTAGCAGGCTATAAACTGGAAGGCAGTTTTAACCACTGTTAGTTGCACATGGATAGTCTCTGATGCTTCGTGCTGTGCCACCAACCTGGAGGTGTGGGTATCTTTGACGAATATTGATACTCCCCCTCCTTTTGTGGTTCAGTCTAAGTTTTGGGGCCAAAAAACATGGTATGAGGTATAACCTGGTAGTGCTGGGGTGCTCTCGGGAGCCTTGAACCAGGTTTCTGTTACTGCACAGATATCGATATTCTCCATGCTAAGGAGAGTTTTGAGTGCATGCATCTTGAGGTTTAGACTTCTGGCGTTGAGTAGCACTACTCTTAGTTTCTTATCCCTTGTGATACCTATGGAGGTGGGTTTGTCTTTTGAGCCTTGCCTAAAAAAGGCACTATGGTGGTAGCAAGAGCCTTTGCCAATATCCGAAAGCCCAGGGGTGATAGGTGCAAGCCGTCCCTAGCGAAGCATCGTGGCTTGTCGAGCATGTCATCCCAGGCTGACAGGCATTGGATCCCCTTTGAATGACACCAATACTTAAGCCAATTGTTGAAATTGATCATCTTGTCTTCATATTGTGGCATCATTCTTGGTGAGGGTAAGATGCTACTCAAGGTTAGGGTCATACCGGCCTGGGCTACATGCTCAGAGAGCTCCTCTATGTCTCTTTTCATGTAGTCCAGGTAGGTATGTCTCAGGTCATTCACACCAGCATGGACAATGACTGAGTCATATTTGTACTTGCTTTGGAGTGACCTGAGTGCTTGTGTTATGTGACGGATCCTAGCGCCCGACAGGCAGCTCACCGTGACCTTCTCCTTATTCAGCCTGGTGAGCGGGACATCAGTGTGCCTGACGATAGAGTCACCTATTACAAGTGTATCAGGTATGTTGTTTAGCCTGTTGGACTGTTCGGCACACTGGCTTTGTCAGCTATGTGTTGCATGTGTTTTGTTTTGGGTGTGCGGTTGCTTGGGTGTCTGCTTTGGAGGTCTCTGCTGCTTAGGCAGATTTTTATTTAGAGCCTCTGTGTATGTTTTTGTGCATTTATGTGTTTGGTTTGCTGTCGTGGTAGGTCTATGTGAGACTGGAATTGTAGTGAGTGTGGTTTCCTTTTCCTCCTGACTGGTTACACCAGTACTGAGTTGAGAGAGCTTAGCCTCCAGTTTGGCTATATGGTTGCATCTCTCACATGTGTTGGAATTTTTTGGGAGGAGGAGAGGGTTGTCTGTGTACATGAGGCAGTTGTAACATTGCCTCAAGATTCCCAGATTCACCAGCTGGACCGAAGAGGAGATTGACAACTGACCTTTGGACATGCTAGAATAATATTGGGAATTCCTTTATAATTGAAAAAAAAGGGCCAATGGGGAACAAGGTACTCAAAGGGAGTTTGTGAGGGTGTAGTGCTTTTAATTTTTTAGTGCTGACTTATACAATTGCTTTAGTGAGCAAGTGCCAGGTAACTTAAATGCAATGTGCTACAGGTAACTTAAATGCAAAAATGACAAACAGTAACTATCATTTAAGTGAAACAAGGAAATAAGTACAGTAAGTAATGCAGATATCACTAGGGATCCACAGAAGTGCTGAAAAGCCGCGTTTTAGGTGGAATTAGCATTTCAGGGAAATAACAAGCAAACAAACAACAAGCATACAAACAAAGCTAGATTCAGCAGGCCTGGATCTAGTCTATGCTACAGCAAACAAGGTGTACCAATTTCAGTAAGAAACAGTTCAAATATGCAGGCATCATAAGCCTTTAACCAGAAATTCCCAGCTCAGAAGGGCAGAGTCCAGCCTCTCCTCCCACAAGAGTGCAGACCACGAACCTTCTTGATGTAAAATAACTGGCCTGAAGCCCAAGTGCTTAAACCAGAACTAATACACTTTTAGAATAACAGACACTGAGCCCTCAATCAGCAGTTCCCAACTTAGAAGGATGTAAGCTACCTGTCCTGCCACCACAGTGCAGGCCACAAACCTTCCTAATGTAAAACAACTGGTCTGAAGCCCAAGTGCTTAAACTAAAAGGCTTAGAATGAGTTACACCAAGCAGTAATAAATACAACTGAGTACTTTAAGATGACGCAAAAGCAAAATAAAGTAGGAAGAAACACAAATACAGTAAAAGCAGATACATTTTTTTTTTTTTGAGTGAGCAAATGAGATGGGCCCAGGCGGAGTATCCAAGTGCAAATTTACAAGAGGGGCGGGCATTTTCAAAGCCACCAAGATTAACACCAAGACAAAAACAGGGAGGGTGGGTGGAGACCTACAGTCACAACTTCCAGCTAGATATTGCTCAATGCAACACAAACAAATTACTTTAAATTGTGTATTATTTGATAAAAGTGCAGATAAAAATATACTTAGCTCCACTCATGCAGGCCTCAGTTGGCCAAAGCTCACAGTTTAAACAGAAAGCAATTCACTGTACCACTTGTATAAGACAGAAACCGAATAACAATGAGGTAAACTACCCCCACTTATCACTGGCTATGCAGGTTTTTTAACAAGCCTTAACTGAAAATACCAGTTGTATAAGACCTACTGAAAAACAGTCAACTTCCAGCTAGATATTGCTCAATGCAACACAAACAAATTACTTTAAATCGTGTATTATTTGATAAAAGTGCAGATAAAAATCTACTTAGCTCCACTCATGCAGGTCTCAGTTGGCCAAAGTGATATAATTAACTACCAGTTTGGCACAAATCTGGGTCTAACCTTTCCAGCTATGGATGCAACTAAAGAACACCTTATGGTTGTTTTTAATTGAGGACACTAATTTGGATTTGTACTTTGCCTTGGAAGATTTCACAAGAAGTCTTATTTGCTTGGTTAAGCTGAGGAAGGAGTGTTTCCAGTTTAGGGCATGCTCCCTTTTACGTTTGGACAGCAATTTCTTCCTCTTATTGTACATGTTGTTAATGGTAGTTGTCCACCAGGCAGGTTTGCACTTCCTTGAAGAGCTTGTTTTGGTCCTATCAGGTATGGCCATTTCAATGCAGTTGTACAGGTGCTTGTAAAAAGCATTGGTGTCGGACTCAGCATAGTTGCTAGTTCCATCTGAGGGGGGAGGTTCAGTGAAGCTATTTATACCATCCCTTAGAAGGATATAATCTGCTTTGAAGAAGTTTTTTAGTTTACTTGCTGCTGGAGGGGAGGGTCAGGTATAATAGTTACTTCAAATGAGACTGATCTGTGGCCAGATCTGTCAAGGTAAGACCTCACAGTGAGGGTGCTACAGTGGTCCCCCATAATGGCAAGCACCAGATCCAGGATGTTGGTTCCCTTAGTCTTAGTTCGGGTGTCCACCAGCTGGTCCAGGGCATTGGAGTTAATGAACTCAAGAAATCTTTGGACAAGTGAGTTTAAGCATGAGTAATTTACCCAGTCAATGGATTGGTAATTAAAATCACCCAGAACCATGGTGTTTGGATGTATTTTAATGGATTCCAGTAGATCTAAGTAGGCAGAGTGGGAGCTCTGATTCATGGAGGGGGTCCTGTAACTGGCAATGACTCGAATTTTGTCCTACCAACAGTTACTTACAACTGAAGTGTCTCCAGGGAATCATACTGTTTAACAAATCTAGAGGAGTATTTATCTTTAATGAATATTGACACACTGTCTCCTTCAGTTTTCATGCCTTCTGTCCGTGATCTAAACATGTGGTAGGAGATGTAAGCCAATGGGATCAGTACTGATCCCTGAAGGAATTTTTCACCGAAGCACAAATAGCTGGGCATACTTCAGCAAAAGTGCTTTTTACCGAAAAAGCACTTTCGCGGAAGTATGCCTGCAGCTAGAGGGAGTCGTGGGGGGGAATGACTGTTGCAGAGATCGTACTACGGTGTGGATAAGGGAATATTCCGTTTTCCTCACTGTATTGCGACCTCAGATTAAGAATATTAAAGTAGGGGGTGTGGGGGGCTTGCCCCTCTGCATAAAAGTAGATTTATTTATTTATTTTTTAAACGCACTTTAATGAAAGCGCTTTTTCGGTGAAAGCACTTTCATTAAAGTGTGTTCGGTGATTGTGAATTCGGACTATTGAACTTTCGTTCAGTAGTCCTAGATCCAACCCAGTATGTTTGGGATGCTCTCCACCTTGAACAAGGTCTCTGTGACTGCACAGATGTCAGCATCTTCCAAGGTGAGGACTGCTTTCAGTGAGTGCAGTTTCATGCCAAGACTCCTAGCATTTAGTGGCATAACCATGAGGTTATTTTTTGATGAAATTTTTATGTAGGTAATTTTGTCCTTGTGACATTGCCCAAAAAAAGGCACTATGGGGTTGGCAAGAGCCTTTGCCAGTAGCTGAAATTCCAAGGGTGACAGATGAAGACCACCTCTGACAGAGCATCAAGTTCTATCGGTCATGTAATCCCACACTGACAGAAACTGGATCCCCTTACAATGACACCAGAAACTAAGGCAATTATTTAAGTCAATAATTTTCTGTTTATATTGTGGTATCATCCTAGATTAGGGTAATATACTGCTCAAGGCTAGGGACATACAGTACCTGCCTGTGACCAATAATCAGAGAGCTCAATCATGTCTCTCTTCATGTATTGCAGAAAGGTACATCTCAAGCAATGCACAACATGTACTATGACCGAATCATAACAGTACTTGTTATTGAGACTTGAGTGCCTGTGTGATCTGATGTATCCTGGCACCAGAAAGACAGCTTACCATGACTTTCTCCTTGTTCAGCCAGGTGAGGGGGATATCTGTATGTCTCACTATAGAGTCTCCTATGAGAAAGATATTTGGAGTTGATGTGCGTTCTCTTATGGGCTTTGATGGCTTGTGTCATTATGTGTATTGTGTGTTTTGGGTGTTATGGTTGGTTTAGTATGTATGTGTTTTGGAGGTCTCTGGTGTTCAGGTAAATTTTTTGTGAGCACCTCTGCATATGTTGGTCTATGTGTATGCTGTGTCATGAGTATGAATTGTGGCGGGTGGACTGACAACCTGCTCTGTATTGCTGTTTATTGCACAAGAGAGCTTTGATTCCAGATTCATAATGTAGGTGCATCTTTCACAAATGTTACAGGAATGATTTAGAAGTAGGTGGGTTGTCAGTACACATGAGGCAGTTTCTACACATGTCAGTCTGATAGGAGAAAAGCAGGGAAACTGACAGTTCATGATCCTAGGAATAATCTTGGTTTAGCTATAACAGTTGAAGGATTTCCTAACTACTTTGGCAATATGATTGTCAAAGGAGTGATTACTATCTACCTGGAAAATTCATGGGTTTGGTCCAGGAAAACCTGGCACAGGCCCAACTGCAGAGAAAAGTCTGGTATAACAGGAATGCTCGAGCCCAAAAGTATGCTGTAGGACAGCAGGTTATTGTGCTCATTCCTGTCAGACAAAATAAGCTGCAGGCAGCTTTGGAAGGACCCTTCAAAGTGTAAAGGAAGGTCAGTGATGATAACTATAGGGTAAAACTGGTAGGCAGGGATACAAACTGTACCATGTTATCATGATGAAGCCTTAACATGATAGGGAGGTCCTGGGCAGACTGCAAAGAGCAGGGTTGAACATTAAGCCTAGTAAGTGTCAGGTGAGTATGGCAAAGGACTCCTACCTGGGACACAGAGTGGAGAGTGGTAAGATCAGGTCAGAACCTACCAAAGTGGAAGCTATTTAAGCATGGCCTGGTCCTGTTACCAAAAAACAGTTGAGGGCATTCTTGTAGACAGCGGGGTACTATAGAACGTTTGTTTCTATTTCTTTAACTTTTCCATTACTAATCCTCTTTCCTACTTTTCCTCTTGGTTTTCTTGATTTTTGTTTTGTAAAATTTTTCATTTCTGGGTGTCTTTGCCTGTATTTCTATTCAAATGTCTTTGGGGCTGCCTTTTTTTTGTTGTTGTTGATTAATATGGCTTTCTCCTATGAGTAAATATTGCACCATATCACTGCAAACCTCCAGGATCATTATTTAGTGAACACATTAAAAAGCAGATCTGATGCCTATACAAAGACGGACATGGACCAGAATGAGCCAGTGTATGCATGAACCAGCTCACGTGCCATGAACTGTAGAATAAGTTTGGGCAGTTGCTTACTCCATCACGTGTGCTTTGAGAATAGCTCATTACTTCCAGGTTTGCTTATGTTAATTTACATTATGGCAGGTATATATTAAGTGTGTTAAAATGTTAGTAATCTATTTCTGGAATCCCTATAGTAAGGATCATAAAAACTGAGCCAACTAGTATTACTAGCTTCTTCAACCACTGACTTACACAGTTAAACAAATAAAATGAATTACAACATCAGCTAATGTTACACAACATAGTCTGATGTGTTTTTAAACAGTGCTGAATTATTAGTTGTTGATATAATTAATGCTACTCTTTTTGTGTCACTCATGTTTAAAGTTATTTGGCAAAAAATGTTTATGGACATAAGATTATTAATTCAGTGCTTTAAAGGGAGCTAAGGCTAACATGAAAAATGCAAGGGACTATAATATGCCTCCTCTACACTAACAGCACTTGCATAATACATGACAAATACAACTTAACAAGTCCAGTGGAGCAAAATGTTTGCTTAAATGTATTTATGATCTATAATTCTCTTATTAGTGATGTGACTGCATCATCTATCATTGTTTCATATATCTACAGTTATTTTAATTCACTTTTGGACTTGGTAATCTGCATTATAATTATTAAAAAGCAGATGTGAATATAACATATAACTAACATGTGCCATTAAATTCATTTTTCTGTACTGGATTTTGTAGTTTAAAGAGACTGGACGTGCGGAGGAGTATAACTGTGATGTGCAGTAATAACAAATCAGTTAGTATTTAGTTACTGGATTAGCAATTTAAACAGTTTCTTGCCCAGTGAGGGCAGATTGTTTGAAAACATTTAACAAATTGTACTTTCCTGTGAGCATGCTTTGTTTTGCTATTTTGCTTCTTATGGAAAAATAATCAAAAGTCAAAGAGGATTAGACTTTGAGACTGACCCTGCATATTGCTTTACTTTCTGCAAAAAAACTATTGATGTTTGACCTAGTTATCACTGGCAGCAAAGTATTAACAGACAGCACTTCCTCTCACACCTGTGCGGTTAAATACAAATATTGAGCTGGGCGTACAGCTGTTATGTTGTCACATCTGTACCCGATCCCATAACGTTAAACTTCTGCGGCCAATTATTACAAACATCTTGCCAGAACGTTGTGGCAAATTATATTTACCATACATCAACAGTTAAATAATTTGATTTTATTTTCCTGAATAACTTTAAAAGAACTATGTCACTATTTACTTTGGCAGACCTACAGCATCTGTTCTATCATTACAGCTGTAAAAGACAGTTTTGAAATTAAGAAAATTCTCATGTCGGTGTCTGGGTTTGGACAGTCATGGGACATGGCAACATAACAAATGTATCTTTCTTTACTTGGACTTCCTGACATATTTCAAATGACTTCCCTGTTCTCCCACAGCAGCTGGTATGAAATGAATTATTGTTTAAGTCTTTCATGCAGCATATCACAGGACAAAAGTTTGTTGTATTCATGGCAAGACAGTAACATACATGCAATGTGGAGAAAGAGTAGAGCTTTATTATATAACACTAATTACTGGAAAAGTATCAAACATTTTCATTTGATGAGTTAGATACTAGTATGGCAAAAGTAGTGCTCTGCATATGATCAGCCATTTTGTGACCTGTTCTTTCACACACACATATATAACTAATAAAGTGGGCCACTTTGAATTAAATGGAAACATTCTTGTAAAGAAATGATGATGAAAACTTCAAATTAAATTTATTTTTAGTGTCCAGTCTTTATGTCATATGTTCACAAATTTTCTTAGGTGCTATATTTTCTAGCTGTATTTACTTCCATATATTTCTTTATTTTCAAACTCTAGCTACAACTAGAGTTATAGTTTAGCTAGTTAAACTTCTAATTTAAGCCAACAGCTTACTATCTCTGTGCAGGCCTCCTAAATGGAATCATTTAAGACTATCTTGTCCAGTGATGACAGCACTGTCTGACGCCCTGCATTTTCGACTGTAATACTGATATTGTGCTATTTAAACAGAGTGACATTGCAGTATTTACATGAGTCATATGATGCAAGCTGTCTAGCTTGCAAACACTACACTGTATAATAAATTTGCCACACATACCGTTTTCTTGGCTGCAGCAGTGAAGAAAGTTGCTGAGTGCCATGATATGGGAGACGTTTGTCATCAGATCTTGTTCTGTTGCATTTGCCTATATAATAAAATGAGGCTGACCCAAGAAAAGAAAAAGTTCATAACTTGTTTCATGCCCTTTTAAGCTATTAAAGGGACAGATGAATGGGGAAACAACTTCCATGCAAATGGATGGATAAGTTTATTTATTATTATTTATTATTTATTTATTTTACATTTGTTGACCGGGATAGTTCGACTGAATATATGTCCATTTTCAGCAGAGGCCCGGGGATAAAAGCTCCACACATTAAAACATTTACATTCACAATTAGCATGAGAAGTACAAGTACAATTATTATTAGTCATAGCTGAATCTTAAATAATTACAGGCAATCATGTAGATGCAGCTAGGTAATAATTACAATATGGCTATATATGTTATAGTATAGTATGAGTTAGTCTGGATTCTGGCAGGAGCAAAGCCATTTTGTCATGAGATACTTTCTGAGATTTTTCTTGAATTGGTTTAATGATGGTTCTAGTGTTAGATCAGCTGGAAGAGAATTCCAAATTTTACTTAAAGAGTTGGAAAACAAGGAGTCACCAGCAGAGTTGTTAGCTTTGAGAGTTTGGATTAGTAGCTTGTTAGAAGAGCGCAGTTGCCTGCTGTTCTTGTAGGGGTAAATAATGTTTTTAAGTGCAGGGGTATTATCTGGTCAGTTGAGAATTTTGTGGGCTACTACAAGTTGACTGTACTGAAGTGAGCTAGTCGATTCTAGCCATCCTACAGATCTGAGGTTACAGCAGTGGTGAGATCTGTAAGTGGAACTAGTGGCAAATCTAGCAATGTGATTATAACAGCATGAGAGTTTGCAGAGTTCAGATTTATTTAAGTTACTAAAAATGGAAGAGGCACAGAAAAGGGTGGAGAGAAGATGAGTGTGGGCAATGGCAGTCCTAGTTAGTGGGGTAAGGAAAGGTTTATTTCTATATAGGGAGCCTAGTTTTCTATTAACCGTTTTAATGGTTTGATTAATATGCACGTCAAATTTAAGGTTATTATCAATAGTTACCCCTAGGAGTTTAGTATGGTTATCTGGGGAAATAACAGTTTCATTATTAGAGGAAATCGTAAAGGAGAATGATGTAGACCTGCGAGTGGGGGAAAAGAGAAGTAGTTTAGTTTTTTTTTGGTTTAGGAGCAAGCGACGGCCTGAAAGCCAGTTCTCAACTGTGTTAAATGTTTTCTGGGATAGTGTACGCAGGTTGGATGGGGTAGGGGCTGTGCAGATCAAGGTGTAATCATCTGCGTATTGTATACATGTAGCATCTGGAATGGTGGAGTGTAGGTCATTAATAAAGATGGAAAAGAGAAGAGGTCCTAAGATAGAGCTCTGGGGAACTCCAAGGGTAAGGGCTAGTAGAGTAGCTAGATTACCCTCCCATATGACAGCCTGTTGTCTGTCATTCAGATAGGATTGGAACCACTGAATGGACTGGTTATCCAAGGAGATGGACTTCAAAGTAGCAGTAAGCAGTCGGTGGATGACCATGTCAAAAGCTTTGGATAGGTCGAGGAATAGGACCAAGGATAATTTATTATTATTACAGTTATAGTTTATGACATTGGAAAAGGAGATGAGGGCAGAGGAAGTACTATGGTGAGGCCTAAAGCCATGCTGTGAGCTAGCTAGCAGATCATTATGTAGGACATGGTGCAAGAGTTGTTTGTGAATACATTTCTCCATTATTTTGGCCAGTGGTGAAAGTATGGCAATGGGTCTGTAATTTGATAGTTCTGAAGAATTACCACCTTTATGGAGTGGTATGACATGGAAGGTTTTCCAGATGGAGGGGATGGAGGCTTCTGCTATGGTTCTATTGATCAAGATTGAGGCTGGGTAAGCTAAGATGTCTGAGGCTTTTTGCAGGTACCCTGCAGGACATTGATCTGCAGATAGGGTGGTCGGTTTTAGTTTTTTGAGTAGGGAATGAATAATTGAGATAGAGACTGGTTGGAGACTTAAGGGGAGGTGGGTAGCGGATGGGGTTATGATGGAGTTAGTACTTGTGGGTGTTAGCTGGCTAGCAAGAGACTGGACAGTCTTGGTAAAGAAGCTATTAAAAGTGTTGGCGATCTCTTCAGGAGATTTATGGGTAGAGGTAGAAGGGGTGGGAATGGTGGACTATCCTGGATGGAGGAGTTTATTTATACCTGCCCAAAACTTTTGAGGTTTATTTTGGTGTCTTTGTTGAAGATTATGATAGTAGTTTTTTTGCCTAGGAGAATGGATTTTTTTGTGTCATTACAAATCTGCCGATAACATAGATGGTCTAGAGGGGCTTTGGTGCCACGCCACGTGGCCCATATTTTATTTCTAAGTTTAATCTTTGCTTTGGTATCCTTCATAAGCCAAGGTGCAGTTTTAGCTTTAGTTCTAATTGTTCGTGCGGGGGCATGTGAGTCAAGTATGGCAAGAAATTTGGTATTAAAGAATATTACTGCTTCATTAAGTGGCAGCCTTTTTAGTATAGACCAGTTACAAGCATTTAGTTCAGTTTGGAAATTGGTGGGATTGAAGCATTTATTATTTCTAATGGTTTAATAAATAGGCTGGTGAGGATCCTCAGTTTTGTGCCTGATGATATAGGTTAGAGAGTGATTGCTGAGGTCATCAGGGAGGTACCACCCTTATACTTATGGGGATGACTATTGATAAGTATCCAATCTAGGATGCATTCTTTTTTCTTGGGTTTACTGATCATGGTGGTGGAGGATATAATTTGTATAAACCCATATAGATTTATATGGTTGGGAGTGGAGTCTAAGGAGTATGAGTTCCAGTCGATATTGAAATATCCGAGAACAATAGTTTCCTGAGGGTAGTTGGTGGTTAGCCAGTGTAGTATATCTTCTAGGGTGTTATTGTTATTGCCTGAGGAATATAGATACAGACAATTATATTTTTGTTTTTATTAATTTGTAGATTGGTGGGAAGAATTTCTGCATTATCAAAGCTGGGTGGTGGAAGGGGTAGTCTAGTAACTTTTAATGTATTTTTATAAAGTACAGATACCCCACCTCCTTTTCTAGTGCACCGGTCAGTTCTTATTATGTTATATTCTGACGGTAGTACCTCATTGTCTTTAGTTGTGGGCTTTAGCTAGGTTTCTGTGAGACAGAGTATATCTGGGGAATGGACATCTAAGAGGGAATGTAGATTGTGGACTTTGTTGTTTATACTTTGTATGTTAAGGTGAAAGGCTAGGAGTGAACTAGGGGACCTGCTTAGCGGTTTAGTGCTTCTGGGGTTAGAAGCTTGGGAATCATTATATGCAGCAGTGGCAGGGGCAGGGTTTGGGTGAATGTCTCCATTGATTTATAAGAGAAGCCAATCAGCATTAGTGAGTGTCTTTCCTTTTTTTTCATATGACAGAAATATAAGCATTTCTATGTATGTGTGTACATGCAATGGTAGACCGGTCTTTGCACCTTTCATCTATGACCTGGATTCATACCACACAAATACAAAAAAATCACAACAGTTCATTTCATAACACAAAATTACTTACAAGTCACATTTTTATTTCATGGCAAAAAGCTTACAGTATTGCATGCAAGTGAAATTCTTCAAGTCTTAACAAAGAACACATAGAATTGTTAACAAGTTCTCCAAATTTACACAGTCTGCTAAAGAGTTCACAGTTTTTATTCAGGTGTAAATTCATGCATGGGAAAGTACAAATAGAAAGCCTGCATGGTTTTAAAAAATATATTGTTTAAGCAAAAAATATCTGGAGACCTGGACTAAACCACAGTCTATTAATTAAGGAGCTGTTTGGAGTCCTGTTCTACCAGGTCTGACACTACCAACCTATATAGCTTTATTGATTCCCACATTGACTTACACAGTGCTCAGCTTTCTTCATGCACCTGATGTGATCTCACAACCTACTGCTTCTCATGGTATATGATGACATTTGTCCTCAAAGGAAATCCTATCCAAAGCCTGTCCACAGAATGCATGAAGAAGGGGGTTAAGCATATTGCTCAATGTGTGGGAAGACAGCACTTGGTGAAAGATGCAGGAAAGGCTAGAAACAGAACATTTTTATGTATAAAATTATTGTCTGTTGTAACAATTATTTGTTCATCACATATCCAGTCATCCCATAGATTTGATGGTAATATTGGCAGTCATCCCATAGATTTGATGGTAATATTGCCCAGTCATCCTATAGATTTGATGGTAATATTGCCCAGTCATCCCAGAGATTTGATGTTAATATTGCCCAGTCATCCCATAGATTTGATGGTAATATTGCTATTCTCTGTAAATAGCAACATTCCATGTTTTGGTTTCATCTGAGACCCACATTCTGCTCTCCTGAAGAAGACATTTCTTTGACTGGATCAATAATGCAAGTCAGATCATGAAGATTTGAATATGGCCTGCCTAGCAAAAGATTATTATACAAGTCATACATTTTAGAGAGAGGTTCTAGATGGATCAGTTGAGCTAAAGGTTGACAGAACAGCAGAATATATTAGGTTGTATTAAATGTAGCAGGTCTGTAAGTGAACATTAACAATCTGAAGTAGGGAGTTCATTTGTCAGCAACCTGTGGGTCTTGGATCCGATATCGGATCCGAGGCGGCAACTTGTTTCAAGCTAATGGATCCGAGCTCCTAGCTCCTCCCCTCACCCATAATCCCCTGCCAACCCTCCATGACCTCAGATCTAGTTTGCCGCGCTTGTTGATAGCTGGATTCCTGTGAGCTCGACTAGTAATGGTCAGTTAAGTGTGATTTTTCTGTCAACTTTCTTCTTTTTTCAGAAAAATATAAAGTGTGTAAGTGTTAGGTTCCCTGTAGTGTAAAAATATTTTTCTTTTAAGTAGTTTTTTTCCCTCCCTTCGCTGGTTGTTAGAGAGTGTGCGTGTGTGTTGTGTTTTGGGGCTTGTGTGTGTGTGTAACACTACTTTTTCTTTTAAGTATGGCTGAGGCCCCAAAAGCCATTTTTTCTAAATGTACTGAGTGTGGCCATAAGCTCTCCTCGGCTGGTGGCCACACTCGGTGCGTTCGGTGCCTTGGGGTTGAACACCTCACCTCAGGCTGTACCATTTGTGCAGCGTTCAACCCCAGGGCACTCAAAGAGCGGAGGTCGAAGCTGGTCTTGGCGGGACTTTTACCCCCGGACTCAGCTCCGGCTTCCGCTGCTCCCGTGGCTCCACCACAGGCTGTGGTTGCTGCCATTCCTGCCCCCTTCCTTCGGCCAGGACTCAAACTCCCGCTTAAGCACCGGAGGACAGGGAGGCCAGGAGGGAGAAATGGAGGGAGAAGCACCACAAGCGGCGGGCCGAGGCCTCCGCTTCAGCCCCGCCAGCTAAGCGGGCTTCTCCCTCCACTGCTTCTAGATCTCCTCCTCCTCGGCTCTGATCCCCTTGTTTCTCCCCAGGGCCCGAGGAGGAGGAGGCCTGATCTCCATCGGGGTCATTGAGGTGGCATTCCAGGCCTGCCTCGGTGACCTCTTCGAGATCGACTTTCAGTATGTCCGATGGAGACTTGGACCGGATGATGCTAAGGTTCATCCAGGCCCAGCTGCAGATGGGAGTGCTCTTGCCTCCCCCCGCTTCGGGGGGGGAGCTCGACACCTTTTTTCCATCCTATTGCTCCTTCTCCGACCCGCTATCCGGGTTCGGAGCGTTCAGAGCCGAGCAGCGTTGGAGCCGTGGGTGGGTCGGTGCCAACAGTACTTGGTAGTTCAGATCTGACCCTGCCCTCGAGCCTGTCGGATCTGACCTCTCGGAGCCGTGGCCTGAGCTTCAGATCCGAGGGATTCAGTGTGCCTTTAGCTCCGTCCAGGTCGGAGTGCACTGGTCCTTCGGATCCGATGGTCTTGGCGCCAGTTCCGATCCTTTCATCGGATCCGAGTGGGAGCTGACTCTCGGAGCCCAGAGACAGTGGTTCCCCCTCGGCTTTTGATGTTGTGGAGAGGGCTCTGTTGAGAGCATCTGGACCCCCGGCCCTTGTCTTGGCTCCACCCTGCACTCCCTCTCTGCTGGGCCAGGCTTCCATCACCCTGCCAAAGGGACAGCATGCTTCAATGTCCCAGATGGTTCCATTGGAACAGGATGTTGCTGGCGAGGCCTCCTCGGACAGCCCCCCCGAGGAAGTGCCCCGCAAGCATAAGTGCAAGAGGAGGCACGTGGACTCCCCTGAGTCCTTAACTGAGGACACGGACTTGGAGGAAGGGGAAGACTCCCCAAGATCCCCCCCTGAGGATGTCTCCTTTGGAGACATCATGGAGATGCACAAGGCATCTACTTTGCTCAGCCAGAGATTTCTTTCTCCGCCTAGCCCCACAGTTAGGCATTACCATCAATGCCGACAAATCCCTTCTGGCCATAGAATTCATAGGAGCCAGAATAGACACCAGAGAGCTACGAGCCTTTCTAACGTCCGAGAGACTTTGGAATTTGCAACTCCATGTGCGGGCTATCCTCCAATCAGAGACCCCACCAGCAGAATTGGTCCTGAGGGCACTGGGCTCCATGGCGGTAGCGATAACACTCCTTCCATGCGCCCGTCTGAACATGTGGGTACTGCAATGGACCCTTCTAGTGCAATGGTCCTTTCTGTCCCTTCCTCTTCACCACCCCATTGCTATCAGCAAGGCTTGCAGGAGGGATCTATTATGGTGGCTCCATGCTTCGGACCTCCATATGGGCCGTCCCTTCTGCACCTCTCCCCCTCTCGCCACGGTGACCATGGATGCCTCCTGCCTCAGGTGGGGGGGGGCATTATTCAGGCAGGATGGTCCAAGGCACATGGAACGATACAGAGACCTCCCTGCATATCAACGTTCTGGAGATGAGTGCGGTGCTGTACGCGTTGCAAGCACTTCAGAATCTCCTCCCCATAGGAACAATTGCAATTCAGTCGGACAACATGTCGGTTGTCTGGTACATCAACAAACAGGGGGGAACCAGATCTTACCCTCTATGCCTCGAAGCCATGAGAGTGTGGGAATGGGTGATCTCTACCAACCGCTTTCTGATTGCAACACACATTCCGGGGCGGACCAACATCCTAGCGGACAAACTCAGTCGCACCCTTCTTACCCCATATGAGTGGTCTCTCAATCCACTAGTAGCGAAGCAGATATTCGCAATATGGGGGCAACCCTGCTGCGATCTTTTTGCGTCTCCCTCAAACAGCAAATGAGGCAATTTCTTCACTCTGATTCTTCCTCCAGGGGCAACTCCAAGAGATGCTCTGGTGCATGCTTGGCTACCCGGTCTACTTTATGCCTATCCTCCTCTAACCCTGATGCTGCAACTCTTACAGAAAGTCTCGTGGTTGGGGAGCAGGATGATCCTCATTGCCCCATTCTGGCCTCGGCAAATTTGGTTCCCTTACCTGTGGTCTTACCTAGTGAATCCTCCTTGGATTCTGGATCCTAGTCGGATCTAATCTCCCATCCGTCAGACTTACCGACCCCAAATCTGGACAATCTGAAACTGACAGCTTGGTTGCTCCAGTTCCACTCCTAGTTAGGACTCCTGGTATCTCTTCACCAGTCAAAGCCAACCTTGTGGCAGCGCATAAGTCCTCCACCAGGAAAGTGTACCGCAGTAAATGGAAACGTTTCTCCATCTGGGCAGAGCATCATGATCTAGATCCCTTTACGGCTCCTCTTCCATCCATATTAGACTTCCTAACCAAACTTTTTCAGGAAGGTGCTAGTTGCTCAACCGTCAAAGTGCAATTGGCAGCCATCTCCCATTACCATGTGGGACATGACACAGGGCCTTTGATGTCAGCCAAGTTGTGTAAAACATTTCTCAGGGGCACCTTTTTGCTTAGACCACCTATAAAAGAAGCCGTACCACCTTGGGATCTTTCACTAGTTCTTCAAGCCTTGATTGCTCCACCTTTTGAACCTGCTGCTTCAGTAGATCTCAAATTCTTGTCCTGGAAAACAGCTTTCCTTGTAGCCATCACTTCTGCAAAAAGAGTTTCGGAGCTTCAAGCTCTTTCTGTGAAGCCTCCTTATTTGATCTTTCACCCTGACAGAGTGTACCTCAGGATCAATCCCTCTTTTCTTCCCAAAATAGCATCAGAAACCAATATAAATCAATCCATAAATTTACCGTTTTTCTTCCCTAAATATCAGAATAAAGGAGAGTACAAGCTGCACTCATTAGATGTTCATAGACAGCTACGCTTTTATACTCATAGAACAGCTGGTCATAGACAATCCAACCAGCTGTTCGTTTCCTTTGCCAAATTTAATTTGGGAAAAGCAATATCAAAAGTATCTCTATCATGCTGGATTTCCCAATGTATCCTATTAGCGTACCAAGCCTCTGGGAGACCCACACCTGAAGGAGTTCGCACACATTCCACTCGTTCCATCTCTACTTCTGCGACCTTCAAGTCTAGAGTCCCATTGGATGATATTTGTTTGGCAGCCACTTGGGCTTCATCTCATACCTTTATTAACCACTACAAACTGGACATGATTTCTAGAGGGAGAGCATCCTTTGGCTCTGCGGTGCTTCGCAATATCCTTCCATGATGGCAACCAAGGTTCAGGTAGCTGGGGACTCTGTCCCACAGGTTGCTGACAAATGAACTCCCTACTTCAGATTAAGAATTTATGTACTCACCATAACATTCCATCTGAGTAGGTAGCTTCATTTGTCTGCAACCACCCCCCCCCTCCTTCCCCCTGGCCTTCTTCGGATCTATCTTAGTTGGATACCCGTTTTGGGTATATATTGAGGGGCAAACTCAATCTGAGGTAATGGAGGGTTGGCAGGGGATTATGGGTGAGGGGAGGAGCTAGGAGCTCGGATCCATTAGCTTGAAACAAGTTGCCGGCTCAGATCCGATATCGGATCCAAGACCCACAGGTTGCAGACAAATGAAGCTACCTACTCAGATGGAACGTTATGGTGAGTACATAACTTCTTATTATATTAAATGTACTTGTTCTGAAACTGAGCAGAGAGGTGTATATTAAATTTAGTTGTTTGGAGATTGTAAAAGTAACAACTACCATACTGTGTGGTCTTTCGCTCTTCTTCAATGGCATTATTTGCAGCACCACTGAAAAACCTTATGGGAAAGAAGAATTATTGTAGACAATATGAAGATTTATGACAATCATAGGTTAGTACTAGGCTACCTGCTCTTGTAAGACATTTTAAGCCTAGACAAATTTTCTTATCCAAAGATAAAAATCAAACCCTATAAGTCGTGTTCATGAGGTAAACTCCTTAACCATTATGCCAACCACAACCTGCACAGAAATGTTATGCAGATTAGTACTTTCTGAAGTGATTTAGCAACAGTAACTAAATTGTCAAGGGACCAAACTATTAATATAGAATATTGTTTAAACTTTAACAGCAGATGTAAGAAGGCAACAAGGAAAACTTGGATGATTCTAATAAACCAAGGGAAAATATCCTATTAAAAATAATAGATTTTACATTTTCTTCTATGTAAGGATGTGTTTGGGTGACAGACACATGAATATCCTATTGTATTTGCACAAGACCAGATGTAGAGATGGACAGAAATGACTGAAGTGAATATTATAGAGGAAAGGAGTAGGATTTCACGTTATTGAAATAATTACATTGAGAGAACTGAAAAAGTCCAGGAAAGCAATATGTTTTAGAGAAATGAAAATTGAATAGACATGAGGGGGCATAATCTGAAGGTACAGGAAGCTCAGTAGAATTGTCAAGAAGTGTTTTTATGTTTATGCAGAAACTAAAGTATTATGTCGAAACAGCCATTGTCCCGGGAGGCAGTGAAATCTAAAACATTAGTAGAACTCAGAAACACTCACTATAGGGCTTAGCTTTACTGGTATGTAGGAAAAGGAAATAAAATGGGGAAAATAAGAGCTGGTTACATATCCACTGTGGAAGAAAATGGGCGAACAGCCAGGAAATTGTAATCTCCTGACAGCTGTGGATTTTCAGAAATAAAAATAGAATATGGGAACTGAATGTTGTCATTCTGCCCCTCACTTTTTCTCCTTCTCTTTCTTTGCGCTCATCCTGTCCTCTTAGATAAGAAATTAGAGGGTTTAAGCACTCACTGTTTTTAGGTCAGCCGATTATAAAATTAATAGTTGAAGGTCTTTCTTCTGCATTGCATTGCTCATCATAATTATAAAACATGGTGAGCTACCAGGTTTGCTAACATCCTAACAGGCTGTGTTGTCATGCCACCAAACATCTCATGCATGGTCCATTTAATTAATTACTCAGAGAATGGCACTGCCACACTGCTTCAACTATATCGCACCAAACTGCAACAATATGCAGTTACTATTTTATACATCTGTAGCTCAGTTATAGTAACAATACCATGTGTGTGTGTGTGTGTGTGTGTGTGCGAATGCATGTGTGTATGTGTGTGTGTGAATACATGCATATGTGTGTGTGTGTGTGTGTGTGTGTGTGTGTGTGTGTGTGTGTGCGAATGCATGTATGTGCGTGTGTGTGTGCGCGTGTGCGTGTGTGTGTGTGTGTGTGTGTGTGTGTGTGTGTGTGTGTGTGTGCATGTGTGTGTGTGTGTGTGTGTGTGTGTGTGTGTGTGTTTGCTGCTTGAGGCTTTAGCCCTCTCAATGGTACCCTTTTTCTGCTTAGCTACTTCACTGTAAACAGTTATATCCCCAGCATTTCTTTATTTTTTTAATGCTATTTGCACGTTTATCATGTCATGGTCAAACTGAAATCATTCATATTATCAAAACAATATATTATGCTCTTAAAATGAATATTAGGTCTTTATACATCATAACAAATCTGTTAGATCAATTCACATTTTATCTGTTTTGATTTAGTAATAATTGTCAACAAGGAAAAGAAAAAAAAAACATAATTTAAGTAACAACTCAGAGTCTACTGTGCCCAAATGCAGTGCCCATGTTACCAAATGAATTTCCCTTTTTTTCAGTCAAGAATTATATTTGGCTGTCATCCTTTCTGCTTAACTGCTTTCTTTGAGGTCTACTTTATGCTGGGTGAAGAAAGGGTAGCTTTGATTTTTTTCTGTTTCTAATAAACAGTTCTATAGTTAGGAGGAGCCATAAATATGAATATCCTTAATATTATAATAGAAGGTCTGTGGTCTATGAGAAGGATGACATGCAATAAAGGGTTAGGCAGACCTTCCTATGATGACACTTATTTCATTTTATTTTATTTTACATTTGTTAACTGGGGGTGTCTGACTTGAGCAGAAAAGGCCCTTTTTCAGCAGAGGCCTGGGGAGAAAAGCTCCACATAGAAAAATTACAGATACATTTAGATATTTAGACATGATCACTATAAACACAGATTACAATAGACATGTTTTTACAGTGGTATGCAGCCATGACACCATGGATTAAACCTTATATTTCTACTATACTTTGTCAATAAAGTGGCAAGTTAATGTAAATGGGTGGGAGGATGGCATAATGGTAAAAGTGTTTACCTTACAGACACAAGGAACAAGGTTTGATTCTCACATGGGGTAATTGGCTAGGCTTGAAATGGCCCACAAGAGTAGTTAGCCTAGTACTAATCTATGAACTATGAACCAAATGGACACCATATATGTAAGTTTAATATTTATGTAGAAGCACTTATGGCAATGATACAGGGTCTTTTATAAGTGACAATGAGGTTTAATAAGAATATACAAGTTGCTGAATATATGTCCAAAAGGCAGGGAATATTACCACTGAGGCAAATATGGTTTACATTTTGGATTAGTTCTCAAATGATCTTCAAGTGCTGTCTTCAAGTTCCCAAAAAGGAATGATGTTATTTTGTACTTTCTCTAAGTGCTCCATATAAACATGTAATCCACGAATGTTTGGAAAGAAGCTTACTGAGTAAGTTCCTTGATAAGAGACCACAAGGGCAGTGACTGTCACTTGGGGAGTTTATGGTAAGACTGAAATGAAAATGTTTCTATCATGCAAGAGCAGAGAACACTGTACATTTCTGATATGTGCATAGTTTGTAAGATCATATATCCAGAAGATAATATCTATGTTAACCATATGTAAAACTAACACAGCAGAAATGTGCATGCTTGTTCTAACCAACAGAATTCACAGAATGAAGACATCTGAATTAAAAAATGTATCTCAACTTTAATTAATCAAAATTAGTTGCAGTAGTTCTACACCTTGTCTCTGATTTAGAAAATATCCATATGGAGAGGTGAGAATGTATATAAAATTAAAACCTAGATCTTAAGGAAGTGGCTATGATGGTTTATTTCAGGGAACTACTAAACAAAGGAGATGTTTAAGAGGTATCAGCTGTAAGGTAACTAGGAAGAAAAGTATAATATTCGGGTCTATATTAGAAGAACGAAAACCCTGAACTGCGAACGCTCACATGAGCAAAAATGCCGGGGATCAAAAGTGGGATTGCGGGGTCATGTTACAGTGAGGAGTGGGATATTTGCCCTTTCCTCACTGTAGTGCAACCTCAAGTTAGAATATATAGTTAGCGGGGGGCACAGCCCCCCACAATAGCAACTTCGATCACCAGCATTTTCACTCATGTGAGCGTTCATGGTTTAGGGTTTTTGTTCTTCTAATATAGACCCTAATATTTGAAGGCAAAGCCCTCAGAGTTCTCAGGGAAAGAATAGTCTTTTTAGGGTTCCTGCTGCATAGTAGAATTACAATTGCAAGTGTGAACTTCCTCTTTTTTCTTTAATTTTTTATCATGTATTTAACTCTTTTCTCTACTTTTTTCCTTCAGATTGACATATTTACTACAACAAAGATTTAAATTATCCCATACCTTTTTCCTGTCTGTCATATTGGTGTATGTCATACCTCTTAATTGTACAGATTTTTGCAGAATGTCCAGATTTTTTGCCTCATATTTTTGGTGTGTTCCTCCTAAAATCTGTAACTTTCTACAAATAGCTGAGGATTGAAGTCATTAAATAATGATAAATATTTGAGTTTAAGACTCCACGTCCTTCAGAAAATTCATGCTAATACAAAACCTATTATTCTATCAACTTTCTAAGTTTGTAAGAGCAATATTTAAAATCTGTCCCTGTTTGTCCCCCCCCCCCCCATCATTTTAGGCTTTGTTCAGATATTTTGCTCTAAGAGGTGGAGAGGTATGGTGTATGTATAAAGTACAATTATGCCTATATATCTTACTGGTGCATGCATAAACTACAATTATAAACAATAAGATCAGCACTAAAAGTTGCGAGTCCGAAATGCTCTTTTATTAACATAAAATTTGAGCGCTTTTGTCAATATTCTGATGAAGTCAAGGTTTTATTGACGAAAGCGCTCAATCTTTATGTAATTTTATGTTAATAAAAGAGCATTTCGGACTAGCAACGTTTAGTGCTGACTTTATTGTTTATTAGTGGTTTTGAGCACTAAATTACCACCGTTTTTTTTTTGGTTTATAAACTACAATTATCCTTGCACATTATTTTCCTTTGCTTATATCACATTCCATTAGTCTTTTAAGTGGGTCTACTACAGGTGCTGGTATAATAGTAACTGCTCAAAAAAAACTGCTGGTTCTCCCACTAGCCCAATCCCCCATTTCTGTGTAGCCCTCTCTTCCCTTTCTGTATAAAACTATATAGCCCTACCAGAACCTAAACTCTAACCTTAAAACTCATACCCTGTTCACATACCAACTTCCTGTTCACTTAACCTAAACCTCCACTCACATGCCATAATATTGAAATCCCAATTATTCCTTAAAACAAAAACTCCATCCTCTCCTAAACCTAAATTCCATCATTGCACATTGACCCTAAAACTGCCTTCCCACTTTCTAAACCTATAACTTCCTTCATACTCCCTATGCCTAAAACTCCCTTTCCACTCCATAGCCCTAAACACCACCTTCATCCTCTAAGCCTTAAATACCCCTCCCTTCCCTCCCTCCCCACAGCTGGTAGCCCAAACTCATATTTCCGTTGGAGTGTGAGCAGTTGCTTACACAACTTACAAGGCACTTGAATCCCTGGTTTTCATACAGTGGTTTATGAGTGTTTGGGACTCAATAACCTGTAATTTTTAGCTTCCAGGAACTACTTATAGGTGCATAGGTTCACAGGTGTTTACAAGGCTAATGACCACAAAGGCCTTTTTAAGCCTAGCCATGCATTCCAAATCTCTGACAAGTTCTGATACCCTTGATAAGTGTAAGCTTCGGCCTGAGAGATGAACTATTTACAGGTCACCTGTGTCCATTACAGACATAGGTGCCAAACCAGGGATGAATTTCCGGTTTCCCTTCCAATTGTCCAAGTTGCACTTGAATTGGGTTAGGGAGGAACTCTGCTCCACAGATCGGGTATTCTCTGGTCCTATTTATATCACAGGCATGGTTTAAGTCTTTAGAACAGGTAATTTTGGTACTGTTTGTTTTTTTGGATATGCAGGAGGTCAATCAGAGTGGGGTCTGACAATGTCCTGTACCCAGCCTTAGATCTCCTCTCAAAAGCCTGTAGGAGACAGAATACAGGGATAGGGCTTTGAGGCCATCTACATAGGACATTTTACTTACTACCATCATATCCAGTATTTTTATCTCTTCACATAAAAAATCCTGTTCTTGAGCACATATTATTGCCCAGTGACCATATAATGTATTGCCCAGTGACCATATAATGTCCCATATTGCCTCACCTATTTTCCCATTATCTTCCTTTACACATCTGGAATGCAAAAAACATATTACTTCCAGATGTATTTTTTACACCATTCAGTCACTACCACACCCTAATATCATTCTGTACACTATTTATCTTTATTGTTATTATTCCTATGTCATGCCTTTTTTTGTCTTTCTTATTCCCAGTTTTTATTTTTTTAATTCCCCTCTCTGTACCATTGCTTGAACTTATTTATCATCATTTCGTCTTGTTCTTGTCTCAAATTCTCCCTCTTCTCCTTCTTCACTTCCCAGCTCTGCGTACCTGTTTCTGTCTTGCACAGTAACACTTTCTCTTTGTAAAACATTTCCTACAACATTCCCACCGTTGTTATCCATGATAGTTACATTTTCTTCTTTAGTTACCTTTCCCTAACAGTTCCTCTTCCAATATATTCAGTTATATTGTCATGAGAATGTCTTTATTTGGAAATATTCTCTTCTTCTAACCACTCCTTTTCCATTAAATGACACTCAAAGCAGAAATCTCTAAATTCACTGAATCCTCTACATTTATGTATACAGTTTGTTAGGGTCTCATTTAATAGTTGACCACTTCTTCTTTATTGCATTCTTGCACTAAGTGCTTCTCAGTCCCACAAAAAAACTTTTTGTTAGCACTGAAATGGAAGAGACACTTAGCAAGATATCTATCTATATGTCCTCATTGGGTATCCATACATTAACAGAAAAAAACAAACCATTGTAAACATTTTCAATATTTTCATGCATTTTATATATGCGTATTTATATTGCTTTTATTTTTTTAACAATTATCATCCACACAAATTATTACATAAGTTGCTCATGTCCTGTCTTCACTTAAATTTCATTTCTCCTGAACATTATCCTATATGTATTTTGTGAAAGCAGTATTTATAATTTATTACAGTTCATGGGACACGACAGGATAATGATGATCCTATCATCATTTAGAAGTGAAGCCTATGTATTTGATGGACTAAAATATAATCTATATTTGGGTATACTTTCTTTGACCCCCATGATCCAGAGATCTCAGTTTTGATTAAGGAACTCAGTGGGCAAAGTAAAGAAGTGTGGGCACAAATGATCCCTATTTAGCATAAACATGTAAAAGAGTTCAAAGAATCCTCTGCTATTCTTTCAGAATAGAATAGGACTAGTAAAGCATATATTGCTCTACAATTTGTTCTGTAAAGAACAAATTCAGCATTTTAAATTAATTTTACCAACTGTGACTGAAGTGTAGTCAGAAATAAAACTGGTATACTGAACTATATCTAAGGATATACTCTGCACTGTAACAAGGTTATATTTAATGACAGTATCGAGTGTAATCTTAGACTTCTGTTAAAATTCTAAGTGACACGGTAGCACAATTTAAATTGTACTTTTACACTTTTGTCTATACAGAGAAAGAAAATTAAATGCAATGTCCTTGCTTGTTAAAATTGTATTTATTTGTTAATCGGGTTAGTCCAGCTGAGCCAGTGGCCGATTTTCAGTGGAGTCCCAAGGAGAAACACTTCAGCTTACAATAAAATACAATACAATTTGTGAAACATTAGAAAATAAATGATATATATTACAGGCAATACAAACTTTGGACAGACTAGAATGAAAAAATAAAAAATAAATTACAGGCTTAGAAAAACTTCTGTAGTAATGTCAGGCAGAACTACAAATGAATATACACAATTGAGGTTACACATTAGAATTAGCTTGGCATTATGTAAGAAGATGTATGTAGGTGAGAGACACATATAGTTGGTATCACTGCTGTCTTCAGATAACAAGAAATTATTGAAAGAAAAGTGGATTGAGAGTCATAAGTTTAAGAAAAAAGTCAATGAAGATTGCTTAGCTAGCAATATGAGAGATAGCAAAGATTTATAAGTGAAGGGAGTGGGGGCGATTAGGTAGGATCTTGGCAATGGCAGGTGCTGGCATTTAGGAGGTAATTTTTGAGTTCGTATATAAAGAGATTTGTGCTAGTTATGGTTCAGATGTTAGGGGCGAGCTTGTTCCAGGCCTGGGACACACTCCTTTTGTAAAAATGTTTGTCAATAATTTTGATGGGTTTGTACGTGTCAAATAGGTGCTGGTCTGAGCTGTGAAGAGTGGGGGAGGGATTGTAAAGGGATATTAGGGAGGATGGAGAGGGACAGGCTGAGGGTTTAGAAAGTAAAGAGTGTATGAATTGCAACTGGGAGAGAAGCGGCTGTTGGGGGAAATCCAGCCAGTGAAGTTGTTTTAAAGCAAGGCAGTGATGTCATTTGTAAGGCTGGTTACTGGTGAATCTTGCAAGTACCCTAAACCACAGTGCACAACTGACACTTAACCCCAAGAAAATCAAACAGAGTTTAGCTAAAAGAGTGGATTGCAGATGAGTAATGATAGGAGCGGCATATAGTATACAAGGAAGGAGGAAAACCTGAGCTAGAGTGTGTTTGTAGTCAGGGTCTAGGTATTTTTATGTCTGTAGAGTAAGCCTAGTTTCTGATTTGTCTTTTTGATACATTGCTGCATATGGGTTTCAAATTTCAATTGGTCATCGATTATAATACCAAGGAGCTTTGTATGTGGGTCAGATTGAATAATGGTATTATCAAAAGAAGAAATGGTGAAGGAGGTTTTGAGGTGAGAGAGGGATTTGGGAAGACAGAGTAGAAGTTTGATGTTTTGGGGGTTGTCAGTTGGTTGTGGATTAGCCATTTTTCTACAGACAAAAAAGGTATTTTGAGTGATGGAGAGGAGGTTGGAAATGTTAGAACAGGAGATAAGAGTGGCGTCATCCATGTGTTGTATCAAGGTGGAGGTTGTACAAGAAGTGTGTAGTTAGTTGGTAAAAAATATTAAAGTTTAATGAGCCAAGAATGGAACCTTGAGGGACCCCAGTATAAATAGGTGAGAAAGGGGAGCGGGTGGTGTGCCATCTTATCAACTTGTCTATTAGTGAGATAGCTAGAGAATCATTTAATAGTAGAGGGAAACAGGTTGAGATCAGTTAGTTTAGCAAGAAGTTTAGAATGAGAGACAGTATTGAAAGCTTTTGAGAGGTCAAGAAAGAGGCAAGAGACAAGTAGATTTTTGTCTCTGGCTTCAGCAGGAGTATGAGTAAAGGACAGAAGGGCAATGGATGTACTATGGCGGGGTTTGAATCCAAGTTGAGTAGGAGTTAGGAGGTTTTCATCTATTAGGTATTTAAGTAGTTTGTGTATGCATTTTCAAGTAGTTTAGATAGTGGAGAGAGGATGGCAATAGGTCTGTAGCTGGATGGTTCATTGCTACTGCCTCCTTTCTGTAATGAAATGGTGTAAAACAATTTATGTAAAAACATAATTACTATAGCAGGACAGAAGCTATTGATAGTTTATACTGTATATGTATAAAGTTCATGTGAAGAACTTGTTTTTACCTGAATAAATATAGTTCACTCCAACTAATGTAATGAATTTAAATTCTCCAATTTCTTCTGTGTAACAGAAATTTGCGTCAAATCCAGTTTACAGGTCTACAGGATTAAATTCCTGATGTACAGTTAGGTTTGTATGATGCAGTTACATAAACCTCATGACAAAACATGCATTTTCAATTCTGGTAAATACCTCCAGCTCAAATTGTTGATGCTAATAAAAATGATCAGAAACACACACCTGGAGACACAGCTCATGATAGAAAGATCCTTCTAGTGTAGCTATAGGCTGTCTCCCCAGTACCACCTCCAGGAAGGCAGCTTCATGATTAAGCAGGTCAAGAAAGCTCTTAGCCATGTAGATCAGCTTGGTCATCTCAACAACATCAAGGTAGCCCATTTAGGATTCAGGAACATGCTAACCACTATGAGGTAAGGCCTTATTATCAGATAATATGCATGCTTCCTGAAACACCTACTACTGCAATGTGCAGATCATAGCTGATCAGCATGCCATGGTAGTAACTTGCTATTCATGTAGGCAGTGGCAGCCCCCCTCTGGTCACTGTCTCACACAAATGCACACATCACAGTCCCCATAATTGTCTCAACTCTCCTGTGGTTCATCTACCCTAATAATATTTTAGTGTCATTATGCCCTGTTGGTCTAGTGTCCCTCACCCCTATCTTGATCCTTATTACAAAGTTGGTCCCATTATGCCATTTAAAAAGTCATCACTGGTGGTCTAGTGGTTCCTCTACCTCATCACACTTATGAATTCTGTACTGTTATGGTATTTCACTTTATCTCCTGATGTACAGTGGTCTCCCCCACTCACAATTCCTGTATTTCCATTGGAGCCATCATGGCACTGTAGAGTGTATCCAGTGGTTCAGTCTCCATCACTGTTTTTCTGCACTGTGGTTTAGGGAGTATTCCCTGGTGTATAGTGTAATCCTTCACCCCCCCATCCCAGTTGTAATGTTAGTGACTTCATGGCACTTAAAGCATTCTTGGTGTTCTGTGGATCCACCCACCTGCAATCCCTGTTGAAACATTGGTACCATCATGTCAAATAAGGCATGCCCTGGGGGGTCTAGTGTTTCCCCCCACCATTGTGTCCTGTAGTAATGTTGATGCCAGAACAGCACTTTACAGATGTATCCTTGATGGTCTAATGTACCCCCATCCTTGATCCCTGTTTTGCTGTCAGTGATGTTATGACTCCTTAAAGGAAAGCCCTGCTGTCTAGACATTCATCTCTACCATGTTTATATTCTGCAGCTGAACATGGCTGTTTGGCCATGTTCACTACCTTGATGTTGTTGAGATGACCAAGCTGATCTACATGGCTAAGAGCTTTCTTGACCTGCTTAATCATGAAGCTGCCTTCCTGGAGGTGGTACTGGGGAGACAGCCTATAGCTAATTAGCACGGTGCTGCACATCTTCATGTTATAAAACTATGCAGCACTGTGTGAGGTTGCTGACTAAAAAGCAAAAAGGTACTGAGATGTGTACACCATCACAAAAACATATCAGCACCTTTATGAATACATCCTAGAATCTTCACTTTTCGCTCTTTAATGTTTCTTTGAAACCTCCAGATTCATTACCCGAGAATGTCTGTAACAAATATTTTTATTAGTTAAGATTGTTCAGCTTTTAATATAACTATGGAAAAGTTCTTCAGTTTCATCTCTTCACAGAAAAATACAACAGTAAAACTGATGATTAAGTCTGATAATAAATTTCACTATCCTGAAGTCTGAACAAATGGCTTGATGGTGGCCAGCACTTAGTTCAGTATCAGAGACAGTCATAAGATCAATTACAAGAGTGGCTAACATGCAACTCAGGTAGACTTCCTCCTAGTAAGGAAAAGGCTTGCAGTATAAACCATTGGTTGCTACAATCAGCTGCAACCAGTGGTTAGAGAAGTCTATAAGGTCAACCAAGTCTAGGCTAAAGACTTGGAAGTTGACTGGAAAAAAAAGCATAAGAGTTCAAAGAATTACTCAAGACTCTAGCACCTCAGGAAGATGAGGAAATAGGTGGTGTTGAAGAAGAAAGACAGTGCCTCAAAACAGTAAGTGTGAGGACTATAGGACAGATATGTGGCTGAGTAATGTATAGAAATAAGGTACATAAGGAAAGCTGCTGAGGGAATGCAGAAGTTCAGGAAGTCATCAAAAGAAAGAAGGAGTGCAGGAAAAAGTGCATGATAGAAAGATGTATCAAGCTAATAAAGAATACTGGTTGACTAACAAAGAGGCTAAGAAGAGAGTTGCAATAGCAAAGGATATGGCAACAGAAATACTCTACAAGCTTCTGGAAAGTGACAAAGAAATTCTATCATGTTGAAAGGCAAAACAGAAAGATAATGAAGATAGACACCCCTCTTAAGGGATGCCAGCAACAACTTCCTCACCAGTCCACAGAACATAAAAGAAAACCCCACATAAGCTGCACAGCCCCAGACACAGCCTACAATGAAAGAAGAAAAAGAGGAGCCCATCATAGAAGAAGTAAGAAGAGCACTAAGGAAAATTAAATTATTGAAAGCTGCATGTTCAGATGAGGTCATGACAGATATGATCAAGGTGTTGGGTGCAACATGGGAGAGAAGGCTCCTGAGGGTGCTCACAGGAGTATGGATAGGCAGGAATATCACAAATGCCTGGAGAATAAGTGTACCAGTGCCAGTACAAGAATAAAAAGGAACATCCACAACTGTGGACAGTACAGAGGTATCAAACTCCTGTCACACTGGATGGAAGTTATGGAAAGGGTGACTGATAACTAGCATGCAGAGTAATAGAAATTAAGCTGGCAGATGAGTAGTTCAGATTCATATTAGGATGCAGAACAACTGACCTGATGTTTACAGTGAGACAGACAGTTGAGAAGAAGTTAGAGGTGAGGAAAGTGTCCAACTGGGCATTCCTAGATTTGGAGTAAGCAAGAACACAAGAAAGCTATTTACGCAGCCCTGTGGTCTTTCAAACTCCCCAAAATATTAGAAGAATTAGTGCAGGCTATGTACAAGGACTCAATTACTCCAGTATGAATAGTGGTCAGTCTTACACAGGATTTCCTGGTGGGAGTGGGTGTGCATCAGAGTTGAGTAGTGGTGATGCACTACATTAATAAACAGGTTGGAGGGTAGAGATCAACAAAGTTGCTGTTTGCAGATGATATGGAATTATGAGAAAACTCTGAGCAAGAACTTCAGCAAAAGATAAGGGAAGGGAATGCAATACTGAAGGTACATTGGGATAAAAGTGAATACAGATGGGGAAGTCAGAAAAAGCTGACAAATGAGATAGAAGGTCAGTCAGGTCAACAGCTTCAAATAACTGGGAGTGTTGGTTGAAGAGAAGGAAAGTCTGAATGAGGAACGCAAACTCAGAAACAGAAGGACTGAGATTAACTGGTACACAGTGTCAGGGTAGTGTATGACAGAAATGACACAAAGGAAGCCGAAATGTAAGGTGAACAAAGCAGTGGCAAAGCTAATATTACTGTATGGTACAGAAACCTGTCCAGTAAAGGCAGAGGAAGCTAGAGGTGATGGAGATGAAGTGCCCAATGTACCCATCAAGGATGCTGCCACTGTTGAAGTAGCTAATGGACATTAGCTTCCTAGAATGCAGTGAAAACATAGGATCCATGTCATACAGTCAAGACAGCTGTTCCGCCCCCAGAAAAGCTTACCCCGACTCTGCCACAACTTGTTATGAGGATAAGGTTAGTCTCTTTTTGCTTTCTTGTATTTTGTGTTGCTTTATTGCCTTCTTCTGCTCTGTATATTGTGATTAATTTTCTTTTCACTCTTTACTTGTATTCTGCTTTTAATTGCATATTTAATCTAGGAAGGAGACCATAGCTGTGTCTCTTGTGAGTCCCACAGAAGTTAGAACAGATCAATTACGTTTAATTACCTATGAACTGAGGATAGAGCTGGTAACTTAACCTTCTAACCTTCTATTTAAGGTATAAAATAAAACATTCCAGGGCTTTACTAGAAAAGCTCACCCAGACTCTGCCACAACTTGCTGTGAGGGGAAGTTTAGTCTTTTTTTGCTTTTTTATATTTTATGTTGCTTTATTTCCTTCTTTGTATATTGTGATTCATTTTCCTTACACTGTGTCTTACTTGTATTCTATGTTTAATTGCATATTTCAACTAGGAAAGAGACCACAACTGTGTCTCTTGTGAGTCACACAGAAATTAAGTTTTCCATACCCTCCCACCCGGTGCTGGTTTTAAATTCAACTGTGTTTCTTGTTGCCTGCTGCTTATGTTAATTTGACCATATATCTCCTTCCCTCTCCTCTTTCATTGGCTGTTGTGAGTAAGCACAAAATTATCATTTTGTGAAATTACTCCCTTTCCACTATTTAAATTTATTGGCCATCCTGATTAGTCCCATAGGACCAGAATACAAAGCACCCACCCATTCGAATCTATCTTGCTCTTTTAAAATTAGTGGCTATTCACTTAGATAGCTAAAGCTTAAGTTATCCCCTTGTTCATATCTGTCTGCTTAGTGCATACTGCAGCTCTTTGGATATTAACCCATTTTTCCATCTTACTTTTAAAATCTGCAATACCTACTCCAACAAAAACCCATTACTGGAGAGCCCACATTCTGCTTCTCAGTAGTCATCTTGGGATTGGTGCTTCTGTTTTGCTCCTGGTGGGAGAAGGATCAGAGTGTATAGATTCTTGACACTTTCTGCTTGGGAAGTGAGAGTCTCTGCATGATCTTCCTGATTGGTCTGGTTGTTATTCAAGGCATCTACCAGGAAAAGGCTACAGCAAGCCTACAAAGACGTACATCATCAGGGACAAGACTGTGGATCACCAAACAGGCTGTGGTGTCCTTCTCATCTTGGGATTGGTGGTACAGTTTTCTTTCTGGTGAGAGAATAAGCAAAGGAGCATTGTATCCTAGCAGAGGGAAGCTGTAGTGAGACCAACACTAGTAGCAGTCAGGCACTAACCATGCAGGTGACTCTCTTATTTTCATCATTCTTGACAAGCTAATTCTTTCTTTTCAGTAAGTACTGCTTGATTTGCTTCTAGCTATAGAACATCTGCTGAAATACTTTATCCATAAATCATCAGGGTCTACTTATTAGTTTCCTCTCAAGTGTTTGGCAGTGCCCTGTACAGCCACAGACACCATGAGCTGACATTTTTCCTGTAAAAACACCATTGGAATTTCACCAATAACTAGTTGCACATAGGACAACTAGTTTGCAGTGGTAAGCAATGCCCCCAAAGTTGGAACTGTCTAATCAATAAAAATGGGTCTGTTGGCATGCATATGAACATAACCACTATCTCCATTACCATTTTGGCTGACATGGGCATCCTGAGGCTATGTAGAAATTGCCTCTTGTTTACTGACAGCCAGTTAATTCTCAAACAAGCTGATTTGGCATGTGAGAGATGCATTTACACATTTGAGTGACTTATACAGAGCCAGTGGATATAGCAAACCTACTGGCTGACAAATTCAGCTCCAGCTGTACCCCTTTTCATCAGCTTTCTCTCAGGAAATATCATCAAATACAACTTCCCCTATTATCACTAGGGAACAGGTCCTTAATGCTCTCTCTCTCTCTAAGACCAAGAATACTGCATCAATGGGCCCAGACAATATCCCAGGATGCCTTCTATATAGCATGAAACATTATCTATCAAGCTTTCTGGAATTCCTATCTAACTGTAGCCTCTAAACAGAATTTGTGCCTCGTGAATGGAGAACAGCACCAGTCACCCTCTGCACAAAGGTGAGCCATCTAGACTCTGGAAACTACAGAGCCATAAGTCTCACTAGTCTCACATGCAAAGCCATTGAAATAATTATTATGGAAATGATCAATAATGACATAGGAAACCATCAAGCACTGGACTCCATGTAGTTTGACTTCATCAAGGGCAGGCCATGCCTAGTAAACCTGGCAGACTTCTTTGAGAAGGTCTGCAAAGAAATGAATGAGGGCAAAATGGTTTCCGCTGCATATCTTGACCTGACCAAGGTATTTGACACAATCCTCAACTCAGACATTGTTGACAAACTTAAGAGGTTAGGTACAAACCTTTATGTTAACCAGTGGAGAGCCACCTGACTCACAGACAATGTCCAGGAAGTTATAATTGAGGAATTTGCCTCAACAAAGAGGACAGTCACAAATGGAGTCCCTCAGAGATCGGTCCTGGATGCCTCTTTTTTGTCATTTACTTCTCTGAACTAAAGGCCATTGTCAATGGCCTCTGGATGACTAAATTTGTAGATGATTGCAAATTAGGATCTGTGATGGAACTGCCCACTGAAAACAAATGTTCTCCAGTAAGGGCTGACATAGACAAACAACTAGTGCCAGAGTTATGGACTACAACTAAATGCCAAGAAATACATAATAGTATCCTCAGGAAATCATCCACCCTTGGAAATTATCATATTGACACACACCCCTAAAAGTTGAGCCAATATTCAGGGATTTGGGGATGCACATAGCCAGTAATCTAGCCTTTGATCATGACATGTCTAGAGTAGTGAGGAAATCATTCTGTGCTGTGTGAATTATAAACAAAGGTATGGCATCTATATCCAAAGAAGTCATTGTTCCATTGTATTCAGCATTCTTTAGGCTTAAGTACAATGCCACATTTCACATGTATCTAACTAGACATATACAACAACTGCAATGTCCACAGAGGTTCCTCACTAAAAGAATACAGGACATAGGTAACATGTCTATGCAGACCTCCTCAAACCCCTCTCCCTATATTTTGTCTCCTGCAGACTATTGAGGGGAGATCTATGCCTGGCAAACAAGGCATTGTCAGAACCCACTCTGATAAACCTTCTACATATCTGCAAAACAAACAACACCAGAATTACCCATTCTAAAGACTTAAACCATGCCTGTGATATAAATAGGACCTGCTGGAGAGACAGGTATGTATCCCAGACACTACCCCTTTTGTGGAACAGGCTCCCTATCCATGTGAAGCAGAGGTCCTCCCTAGCCCAATTCCACTGTAACTTGGACAAATGGATGGAGAACAGGAAAGTCATCCTTGGTTTGGCACCTGTATCTCTAATGGGAATTGACAGCCTGTAATGATTCATCTCCCAGGCTCCTGTTTGTAAACATTTCACCTCCCAAGCTGCTACCTAGAATTATTAATGGTACCAGAACTTGTCTGAGATTTGGAATCCATGACTAGAATTAAAAAGGTCCTTGTGGTTGTTAGCCTAGTACACACCTATATGAACCTGGAGACAGATGACTTTAACAAAATGTAAATTGCATTTTTTTCAGACAAGGCATCTGGAAAGGTTATACAAAGGGCATTTATGGCTGCCTTCTACAAATCTCTAATTCTGTCCACTGGGCTGAGCCACTACCCCTGCTTCTCCACCATATCTTTCACAGAATTCATCATCATCCTGTATGCAGCCTTGGACTTGTGTGCCCTGAAGCTACACAAAAAAGGTTAGAATGAGCACCCCCCCAACAAACATCTGATGTTCTGTGCTACTTTTCAGCATCAGCATACCATCTATGAGAGGCAATGTGAAGTCTGCCATATGTGTGACTGGTTATAGCTGTCAGCAGCAACATAGCAATGGACTCCCTGTCTACATGAACCACACAGTCAAGGAATGTCTCAGGCTTCTTACTGTACTCATTGGGGTGAGACCTTCAATGCAGACAAGATATCATGGTTTAGGGTTAGTGGCTGCCCTACATCAGTGAACCATGTTTCAGTAATGTGCTGTCTTGCTGGTCAGGCATAGTTCATCTTTTCTGACATGTTGTGCTTTACAGCCTGGAAGATAAAATTAGGGCTGTCATGGCTGCTACAATCTTTTTCACCCATCTTGTGCACTGCATCAGAGATCTCCTTCTTTGCGTCATCTACTGGATGGCTAATAGAATGGGGTTCAGCAGAATCTCCCCTCCAGCACCAACAATGGAAATGGCTCAGCCCTTGCACTTCCTTCTATGTTTCCACAAACAGTACTAGTCATATTTGCTTCTCTTCACTGGGTCCCATATATCCAGTAAGCCATAAATCATAATATACCCTTGGATGAGGCTGCTATGGGATAGAGGGAACCCACAGTTCCAGTCATCAGAGATGCAGATAGGTCCAGATCCCCTTCAGGACTCCCTTCCTGAGACAGTATGCTTTGCATAGGCTTACACCTGGTGCACAATTGTGTTCCTTATCCTAGTGTCTTAAAGGGGCTTTCCCTGTGACTATGCAGCCTGCACATTCAAAAACTACCCCACTGCCAACAGTGATGGGTAGATCAAGAGGTTGTATCAATGGAAAACACTACATTGGTTTTATTATTTGGGCAAATATATCTTGCACACTAGATATGCAATTCCTTGAACACAAAACAAACAAACCTTTGGAGTTTGCTCACAAAACAACAATGCTGCCATGGTTATAGACCATGAAGCAGGCATTCTTTGTAGGGAGAGCCCCCCACCCTTCACATCCTATGTGTATTCTCCTACATTTTTGCTGCATGTCCAAAGAATGCTGATCCTCCCTTATGTCCACAGTGGCAGCATCTCCAATGTGAGTACTAACATCCACGCGGAAATCCCACAAGGCAGATGGCTTAGTTCATGTCATGACAGAACACTACATCCTGAGAAGAATAAAACGTTATGGTCTTAAATGGCCACATAATCTCTCTTTCTTGAGCATTGATGTATGCTGGATTACCACTCACACAGAATGTTGTACAAGCCTGGTACTGCTGACTTCAGACATCATTGTGGAAGCCACGGTTGTCTGACTGGGTTTTTCTGAACACCCTACCATGAGAGTGGGAATACATTACTGCACTACAGGCATCCATATTCTGAAGTAAACCCTCCAAACCCAGTGTAGACCATGGGGTGAACCATGGCAGCCATCTGCAACATGATTTCCCTACAAAACTCCTTATACCAGTTTTATGATCTCTCACACTCACTTACACAGATGAACACTCACCTTCATGATCTCCTTGTCTGACTGGTGTAACAGAATGTTGTAAATCATATCAATTCAACATTCCAAATGTCCCTAAATTATTTGGAAACACATAACAGGGTGCCAGTGTTTGCAGGTTAGCTGCTGCTCAAATCACAGCACATTGAAGATAGTTATCCAAACAGACAAATAAAAGGCTCTCTGCTGCTTGACACTTTATAGGTGAATGGCACTCACTACTTGAAAACAAAAAGATCACCATGTTCTTGTTATAGCAGCTTGACTCAGAAAAGTGCAGGTAAGTAAGAACTGCTTTCTCCCCATTTCCTCAAACTTCTCCATGTTTGTGTGATTTTGGAGCTGCTATGCTTTTGTAGTGCAGGGGCTTGTCCACACAATGTGGCTTCAGTGAGCTTGCCTCTTACAAAGTTTGTGTGTTTAAACCGTGGCAGTGTCACTAGTGACCTCCCAAGATTTTAAATGCTTTGGGGTCAAATAATCATAAGTCTTTAAACAATGTGAAAAGGATTACACTGTCATGTATTTATACTCCACCTAACCTGCTATAATGGAGCTTAAACAAATTCTGGGAGTAATAATCAGCTTTCAGCAAGGAATATTACTTATAGTTGGGGACTGGAACATGAATTGCAACAGTGAAGATGTGTCTGGGGATCCCAGAAAGGAAAGTATAACAAAGGAGGGTAGATTTTTGAAGAAATTTATGAAAATATTTGGCATGGAAGATATGAATTCAGTAATAGGAGTTTGGAGTGAATTTACATATTGTTGCCAAAGATATAAACAATGGACTAGGCTAGACAGAATTTACATTTCACAGGAGCATGTGCATTTAACTGAAGGTCTTGATACTCATCCAATAACTATTTCAGGTCATGCACAAATAATAATTAAAATAAAAACACAGGGTAATGAAATAAAAATGAGAGGCTAGCTCTTTCACACCTATCTGTTAAAAAGAGAGGAATTTAAGGAATTGACAGTGGAAATTATTCAAGAGCTATTTGAGATAAAAAAATACAGGGAGTGGGATAAAATTAAGGCAGAGTTTAAAAATAGGGTGAAATAAAAGAAAGGGAGCCATGGTTAAGAAGTAGCAAGAATTATTTTGAGTGATTGACAAATATTAAAATATTCCAGAATAGGGGGAATCTCACAGAACAAAAAGAGGATCAACTGCAGAATGCTAAGCAGAAAATAAGGGATCACCTCAATAATATACACAAGTTTAAAAAGATTGCTCAGGCAACAAAAAGTAGAAAGGGGTGTCACCAAGCTTAGGGAGCCTATAACAAGGAACTAAGGTAACAAAGAGATCCTGTAGAAGTATTAGAAATATTTTGGAAATGTTATGAAACTCTGTATAAAGCAGAGAAATAGTTATTTATTTATTTTACATTTGTTGACTGGGTTAGTCTGTCTGAGCTGAAATAGCCTTTTGTCAGCAGAAACCTGAGGATAAAAGCTCCAAACACATATTAATTTTAATACAAAAAATGACACCTATAGGTATAATGCATTTTTGATATATACAGAAGAAATACATTTATGATATGTGCAGAAAAAGTAATAAGGTACAGTCATAGTTTTGAACAATAAGTAACCAGTTTCTAGGATTGCAATAGTTGATAAAATACTAAGACAGTGAAGAGTATTACAGTGTATAGGTTGAAAATATGGCCAGAGTATTTGTTTTGAAGATGAATAGTTTAGAGATATCATGGATCAGGAATTCCCAGTAGAAGACAGGCTAATGGGTTGTTCTAGGACAGGTTGCCAGAATTATGGTGGATAGGTACAGTGGAAAGTCCATTGAGATTTCAGTTATTTTTTAGTGGCAGATTTAAATTGTCGAGTTTTGGTAAGGACCCTAGTGTCCAGAGGAAGTTTATTCCAAGCTATGGCTGGATTGTAACTGTACAGGTTGCAGCCTGTTTTGTTCTTAGGTTTATGAATTTTCAGTAGTTCTTGGTCAGAGCTTCTGAGGGTCCTTGGAGGAGTGTAGCTGGAGATTATAGTGAATACGTTGGGGCAGAAAGCAGGTTGGTATAATATGGAATGGATAATTTGAAGTTGGGAAAGGAGGAGCCGATGGGGAAATTAAAGTCTGTTCAGGTTTTTAGTGAGAAACAGTGGTGAGATTTATAATTTTGATTAGCTGCAAATCTGGCCACTTTTTTGTATGTAGATTCTAATTTAGTTAGGAGAGATGAGTTAAGGTTTGTTAAGATTTGGGAGCTGTATAACAGACTTGGCAATAGATACACATGGGCAAGGGGTATTTTTGCTTTGTTGGTGAGAAACTCTTTGTTTCTGTATAGAAGGCCAAGTTTTTGGTGAGTTTTCCTAATGAAGGTATTTACATGTATATTGAATTTTAGCTGATCTTCAATTATGACACCTAAAAGCTTAGTGAATGGTTCGACTGTAATTGGAGTGCTGTCTAAAGAAAGTAGGGAGAAAGTGGATTTAAGGTTGTTAAAGTTTTTGGGAAGAAAAAGTAATAGTTTTGTTTTTTGAAATATGGAAATCAAGAAAATATACAAATGGAAATGTTTATGGAAGAATTAAATATGCCAAGTTTAGAGGTAGATGAGGCTCAATTACTAATGGTTAGGATAGGAGGATATGAGATGAAAATTTTGATGTGTAACCAATCTACAGGAAAGTCCTCAAGAATAGATGGTATTCCTCTGGAAATTTGGAAGCTAGGAGGGAAAAACTGATAAAGATCTGGAAGGTCTTGTTTAACAGTATTTTAAGAGGAGAAGTACCATTCCTGGAAGAAAGCAGTGATAGCCGTAATAGCTAAAGAGGGTAAATACCCAATGGGAACCAGGTTCATACAGACCCATTTCAAAACTTATCCATGATTATAAAGTGTCCATGTCTTTAATGGCTCAAAGAATAGCAAAAGTAATGCTAGAATTGATAGATATGGATCAATGTGGTTTTGTGGAGGGGGGGGGCAAACATTTAGCAACATTAACAGAACACTGATGATTCAGAGGAAAGCAGAATGTTAAGACAATACCACTGTTAATGATAGGTCTTAGTACAGAGAAAGCACTTGACAGAGTAAGCTGGGACTTTATGTGCAGGGCAATGGAAGCATTTGCATTTCCTGAAAAAAAATGATAAGTTTGATTAGGAGGTTATATGAGGGACTGGAGGCGAGAATTAAAACAGGTGAGGTCCTCTCTGATAATTTCTGCTTGAGCAGAGGTGCCCTCTTTCCCTTTTTAATTTGCATTATATTTAGAACCACTGGCAAAGAAAATAAGGGGCTCACGAATTCAAGGATATAGTTGGTATGATAATCAAGAAAAGCTGGCTCTATTTGCAGATGATATTATTTTATACCTGACAAAACCAGAAAAAGACATTACAGTGTTGTGGAACATTTTGAGACAGTTTCACATCTTTCTGGGATACAAAATTAATGAAGCTAAAACACAGGCAATAGCAATAAATATACCCACATATGATTTGGTTCAGCAATATCCATCTTTATGGGGACATGATAGAAATTAAGTATTTAGGAGTATGGATTAAAAATGATTCTGGTGTGGCTGCTAAGGATATGTGGGAATAGCGTAAACAAAAGATAATACAAACACTGAGAAAATGGAAGCTCCTATACATAGCACACGCAGAAAACTATAATTCAAAGTGGAAAGGGATGATAATGAAAAAGGAGGGAAGCTCAGGAAACAAGGAGAGATTCACACTTTGGATGCAGACCTTTAAGGAGAATAACAATAATCATACAGAATATTATATCTATAAAGTAGTAGAAAGTATCCTAAAAGCTAAGCCAACACAGGAATGGAGAAAGGAGATTCTGCTTATAGGGATGACTGAAATTAGGGATATAGACAATAGGTAAGAAGGGCCAGGAACTTAGTGGAGAAAACTGACAAAGCAACCAAGGTATTAGTAGCAAATAACTAGAGAGGAAAAAATGATACAATGGGAAGACGCCAAGAATTTATTTGGACTGAAGGCTAAAGATTGCCTTCCCTATCAAGGATTAATATCAGGGTATAGGCAAAGAGAAAGAAATAGGGGGTCCTAAATGAAAGACCAGAACTGGTAGAGTTTTTAGTACAATCTAGAAAAGAAGCTGCCATTATGAAAAGTGATAATTAGTATAGCATATAAAATATTGCATAATAACTATAAGAATCACTCAGAGGAAGTTAGAAAGGATTGGGAGGAGAGATTGGATAAGGAATTCACAAAGAAACAATTGGAGGATATATGTATGTCTCCCAAATATGTAAAAAGATCTAGAAAATGTAGGATTTTTACTTGGAAATGTTCACATAGATATTCTTATACCGCAAGTAGACTCCAGATAATTTTTCCTCAAGCAGGCAGCACACTTTGGAGGTATGACGGGGAGAAAGAGGTAATTGGGAACATATTTTCTGGGAGTGCAGTGACTTGGCAGACTTTAAAAATTTTCAGTGGGATGCATTGTCAGAAATGCTGGGTGGGCAGATTGGTCTGATGAAGTTTATTTTTGTGAGCTATGATACAAAATTGGAGTTCCCTAGACACGGTAATGCCTTGCTGTGTCTAATTATGGTGGCTGCCAAAAAGCAATTACTTGAAAACATACATGAAAATGTAAACCAACTATACTAGAAGTAGTGAGTATAGTAACAGAGATAATATAACTCAAACTGAAATCTTCAGAAAAGAGTAGGCATGTCCCATGTAAATGACATGCAAATATTACCACCATTCTGTCTTGGTGGCAAGATTCATAGGGGAGCAAGCCAGTGAATGTTGTTCATTTCTCGGGTCCACTCTAAATAATCAAAGATTATGTAATCAATTTGTGATTCTTTAACCCCAAAACATCTACAACACAGGGAGGTCACTAGGCAAGTTGCAAAATATAACATTGTAACACATATTTGTTTTTAATTTGCCAACCCCCCTAAATTTCCAATGCAGGGACAAGCCATCACACCACTGTACAACATATATACCTACTCAGATTCATTCAAACTTAGGGAAGGGAAGAACTGAAGGAAATGCAGCACTTACTTTCCCACTCTTCTTCTTGTATGATGGCCAAGACAGGAGGCTGTTAATCTTTTTGGTCCATGAAACAGCTATGCAGTGACAGAGAATATGGATTCCATTAGAGATGTTAACAGATATATCTATATCTATCTATATATATATCTATCTATATATATATATATATAAACACAAAATCCAGAACTGCACTCCAAGCAACCCTATGTGGAGCCAGAATGGCTAAATAGATGTGTAGAAAAAAAAATCGCCATGAAAAATGCAGAAAAATGCTTATTTATTTATGCTCTTTGCTTCATTTGTGCTAACAGCTCACAGCTGAAGGGTATAGCAGCACACTGATTTTGTCCTCTAGCATTATCAGTACATTTATATATATAGGTCCCCTTCAGATGGTCAAACTTTTAAAAGCTCGACTCTCATATGGCTGAGACCATATGACTGAACTTTTAAAAGTTTGAATGGTCTGATTGGGGATCTCCATAGAGCACGGAACAATAAGGTTTCCCTTTACTGCAATGGAGTGCGATCTCAGAGTTGGTATATTTAAATAGCAGGGGTGTGGGGGGTGCAGGGGGGCTTGCCCCACTACTAGCACTGTTCAGTTTTATTTTTTTTTTTTGTTATTTATTTTTTTTCTCACATTTTCGAACATTCAAATGTTCAATCATATGGTCTCGGCCATTTGAAAGTTGAACATTTCGATATTGAATTATGTGAAGTAGGTCTACATTTAGATAGATAGATAGATAGATAGATAGATAGATAGATAGATAGATAGATAGATAGATAGATATAGATATACATACACAAAGACAGATAAAAATAGAAGTGTTAACTAATGATAACACTTGTAAAGTTGTCAATAAATAAGTTACTTTGAGGTTTAGATACATTGATTAGTACTTACTTGATTTCTTGCACTGGGTCAAATAGCCCCCAAGAGTTTAATTTTATGACATTAGATTGTCCAAGTCTTTGGTTTTGACTTGGTTTTCCTAAAGTCCATAAAACTGAATTAATCCCCCATTTAATCATATACTGTCACTTAAGGGACATAAAATGGAATTTATTTCTGAATTTGTGGATAGAGTTTTGAACCCTATAGTCCATAAAACAAAATATTATTTGAAGGATTTTTCGGTCTTTCTATGGTTGTTCTTTGAATATCAAATTTCAAGGGAAAAATTAATCATGACACTAGATGTGGAGGCATTATATTCTAGTATTCCACATGAATTAGGGGTGGATTTAGTCAGAAATTACTTTATGTATGCCAGTTGTTTGCAGCGTAAAGTGGACACGTCGTCAGTTAATAGAGTTGATACTGGAAAATAATTGTTTTCATTTTTAATAATACAATTTATAACACTTAAGAGGCATTGCCATGGAAGCAAAACTGGTTCAAGCTTTTGCACATTTGGTGGTCACTGCTTGGGAACTGATGTTTTAGAGAAATTAATAGTTTTTTCTAATATACGCCTTTATAGGTGGGTTTACTATCAATTTGTCGATCGCAACTTGTGCAATTTGCAAAATGTTGAGAGAGACGTATGCTGACTCAAAATATCGACACAAAAAATGTTGGAACTTACATCAGCGAATGCAATAAAGCCTTCGCTGTTGTGAATTCTGACATTCCAAGCCAGATAGCACTATAGTGGGGATGGGGAAATGTACCCTTACCCTCACTGTAGTGCAATCTCGGAGTTTGTATATATAAGTAGGGGGCATGGGGGGCGCAGGGGGCTTGCCCCCCTGCAAACATGTAATGTAGTGTGGCAACTTTGACAGGCAGACAGTCTGGGAGTCTGCTTCTTGTTCGAAAATGTCAATATTGACATTTTTGGACATCTGGTTTGACATTTACGTTAGTCGATGTGCGAACTGACATTTTGGTTCGACAACATGACTATTCGACTGTGTTGCAGTCAACAAATTGATAGTAAGCCTATAGGTGTTACGCAGACACCATTTTTTTTATTTGGTGAGGGTCTAGGTCAAAACTTGAAGTTATTTTGTAAGAAATAAATTCAAGTAATATTTTTTTTTTTTTTTTTTAAATTTCACTATTTCCATTATTGGGAGTGTAGTACAATTTTTAGAACTTCATTTAACTTTAAACAAAGAAAATAGTTCTTTCACATCAAATATTTATCGTAAATGGACATTCAGAAATAATGTGGATTTCGAAAGTGAACTTCCATTTTTCATGAAACGAAATATTGTTAGAGGACATTAGACTGTCATGCATTGTCATGAAAATATTACGTTTGAAGGAGAATATATTTTCCTTAAGGAACTTTTTCTGGCCAAAAACTACCCAGTAGCTTTAATAGATAGCATCATGGGAGAAGTTGTTAATTTCAGGGGTACCAAATACCCTCCCATTTTGCAGTAAGGATTTTCCTTTACTAAAACCATGTGTGAGATTAAACAAGATCCTAGATTTCCACTATCAAGTAATAACATGGGTAATATCAGAAACATGACTGAAAATAATTGGTGAATTTTAGTAGGTAATGGTGATTTATTGGAAATTTTAGGGAACCAACCATCATTTTTGTTATAACAAGACAAAAAATTTCAAGAATTTTTTCAAAGCAGAAAGTGGAGCACTAAGAGGTACACATTCGAATAATGGTATGCATATGTGTGGAAAGTGCAATATGTGTAAACTCATTTTACAGGTAAAGAGATTTTGTTAGATGCAAGGTCTTCTAAAATCAATGTTTTCAGATTTTTCAATTGTAAATACAGGAATGCTGTTTACATGGGTATTTGTAGTTCATGTACATGTTTTTATATGGGTAAAACTATGAGGACTTAAGTAATCACATTACAGAATATTTGGTTGCAGTCAAAAGTAAAGATCTGAAAAATCCAATTGGTAAACACAGTACTGTTTATAGGAGGATCAGTTATTGTAAATTCATACTATTGGATTAAGTCCAAGATTTTATTGCAGATGTCAATGAGCCCCTTGAGTGTAAGGAACTGGGGTGGCAGATTATACTCCAGGCTGTTGTGTTTCTGGGACTTAATGAAACAATTAATATCAAATGTGCTCTTAAATGAATCAGTTAAGGATATCACATCATGACTACTTTTATATGATTGGTTGTTTTTTTTGTTTTTTGTTATTTAATTGTCTGTTTTTTTAATTCAAATATATTTCTGAAGAAGTCTTGTTATTAAAAGAGATGAAAGTGCTCAGTTATGATGTTGGAGTGTATTTATTTTTGAACACAGCCCATTTGCTTATTTTTTTTGTTCTTCAAGTTTACTTTTTAGTGTTTCATGCATAAAGACATGTTCAACTTACATGTTTACATCTAAGACAAACAGTGACATGACATGGTAGTCTTATGATGGTAACAACATAAATGAAACCAGTTGCATATACTTGTCACTTACAAATGAATATGTAGGTTCAAATTTAGCTTAATTCAACAGGAGTAGTATCACTGGTAAATTATTATTTCTATAATTAAGAAGAGGAAGAGAACATCTGACTGCTCTGACCTCTGACTTTTTTGTAACAGTTCAAATATCATTTTTGATCCAATAAAAATTAACATGCCTTCTTTCAGTTAAGTATAACAGCAAAAATAATGTGGAGAAACTTATTCAATACCACTATGAGGCTTTTTTGTCTGCAAAATGGTGATAATATTTTGCTTTAAACTTAGTGAGGTGTGGTCCACATTACTACTATCAGGTTTGTTTGGAGGAAACTTTCTGAAGCCTTCAAATTAGGTAGTTCTATGAAATGTGAATCAACCAGGCTTTGAAACCAATAACATACTGAAATATGTTATATTTGCATGAGATACCTCTAAGACATGTGGGTCATACATCACTGTTCCTATGTTAATACTCATTTTGGGGCATGATGATTGATAGCAATATCCTAGAGGGCATTATACACACTGCAGAAGAGCTGGCCTTTTGTCATGAGTCTGAATCTGTTCCAAATTACAGCAAGAATAAAAGAAATGGAAGCAGGTGGTTTCATTGCACAACTATTTTTAACTTGAATTAAACTAGCATATCTGGTTTACTTGGACATGCCTTAGCTGAATTAGCTCATTTTTTTCTGTTTATCTGAAGGTGATCACTCAGGCTGGTAACAGCAGGCATATCTTGTCTGAAACAAGAATATGTCATCTAGAGTTGAAAGTAGATTTAATGCATTTAAAAAAAAATCCTTCCAAAACTTTTCTTTCATATGAGAAAACAAGTAGGACAGGTAAGTGCAGATTTTTTTCAGTATACATTTAATTGCCTTATTAACTCATTAACACCTATGTGGTGAGGAATGTCACACCTCTAGCACCTACTCACCTTGCATTCCATAACATTTTTTGAAAAATAAACTTAAAAAGGCATAACACAAACAAATGAAAATATTTTGTGAACAATAAAAGCTATTAAAACTGTGCAAATAGCAATGTTAGCAGTAAGAAGTGTTATTTGCTGTGATGATAGCCTTTTCCTTTCTATTTTTTCTATAGATATATTATAATGCACACAACCCCAAAAATATGAGACCAAGATCATGTGATATAAAGTTGGTGGGGATGCATCTAAAGATGTAACTTACTTGCAAGGCACTCTGAGCAGTATTATCTGTACTGTAAATAGTTTTATGAAGCCAAGACATAATATTTTAGTTTCTGTCTGGGAATAAACCTCTGTTTTCATAGTTATATGCCCCCAGTGACATGAAACACATTCATATACAGAGACACACATGCAAATACAGACATACACATATGTATATGTGGATCTACTTTGAAAAGTCAAAATTTCAAAACTTTGAAATAGTCTGCTGAGACCAGAATATCAAACTTCAAAAGTTTAACAAAATAAAATAAAATAAAGAATGAATTTGCAGAGGGCAAGCCTCCTTGCACTCCCACACCCCCTGCTAAATAAAATATTCCAATTCTGAGACTGCACTTCAGTGAGGAAAATTGTAAATTTCTCATTCCATGCTGTACGGTGATCTCCATTAAGAATGTTTGAAGTTTGAAAACTGATATTCTAGTCTTGGCAGATAGAATTTCAAAGTTTTGGAATTTCAACCTTTCAAAGTAGACCCATATATATATATATATATATATATATATATATATATATATATATATATATATATATATAATACACACACACACACACACACACACACACACACACACACACACACACACACACAGGGATGCAGCCAGAAATTTACATTTTGTACTCAAACCTAATGTTGTTGCTCCCAACACCCGCCTATCATTTTAAAAATGTACTCAACCCTCAAAATGCTACCGTCAATACATATAGGAATGTAACACGTTCTTTTCAACTGTTGCCATTTATTTCCATAAAAAGCCATTTTAGAGATGCATTCCTTTCATACTAGCATTACTTGTATACACCTATACTCTAAACATTTGTTTGCACAGTTCTTAACATTCTGTACTTTTTGAGTGTTGAAGTTTCCAGGAGATGCTCAGAAAAAAGAAAAAAATGTTCTCCCAGATTCACGAATCTCCATGCAAGAATAAGACTATTCTTGCACGGACTGGTTCATGTCCGTTTATGGCAGCAGCGCACCTTGCATATTCATGAAAGTGCGCTGCTGTTTAATCTACACGGATATGAACAATGATCGAGTGCAGGGGTCGTGTCTGAGTAGTGTATGGACAGTAAACATGGCTCTTCCCCTCAGAAAGTGCCATACAGCACTTTCTAAGCTGAACTGGGATAATATTAGAGCTTTGCTTTAATATTATGCTAGTATTTCAGTGTCCGTAGGGGCTGAAATGAAAAAATGATCATGTCAGTCTTCATGGACACTAAAATTAAAATGGCAACAAGAAAGCAATGCGGGGGGTGTGACAGGTTCTGTGACACACCCCCTGCATTGCTAAAGGGGTCTATATCATATGAGCGAATCACACAAATCACGAACGCTCTTAATATCGAATGTACCAGACCTCGAATTTCCTATTGTGGAAGGCTGTGCACCCCATAACCCTTGCTAAATATATATTCCAACTCCGATATCACACTACAGTGAGGAAAGGGCAAATATCCCATTCTTCACTGTACCGCAATCTCAGAAAAACCACTCAAAGGTTCAGTACATTCGATATTATGAGAGTTCGCAATTTGTGCAATTCGCTCATATGATATAGACCCTTGCTAAAGTGCCGTACAACACTTTTGTAACCTGCTAAAGCAGGAAATGTGTGCAAATGCACAAATAATGGGGATACATCCTTAAAATGTGAAATAAAGTGGAAGCACAGCCCCACAAATAGAGAAAGTTCACAGAGAACAGATCATACATCTGCATAAATCACGTAAGGGCAGAAGTCTCAAAGCAAATATATGCCAATATTCCTTCACAGCAGTGCATGTTAAAGGCACAAATGATGGGTGGAAATAAATACTACATTAGAGACACTCCTGAAAAATTGCCCTCACACAATTAGAAAGTTGATAGCAGTCCCAAGTAGTTGTCAGAACACCACAATACACACCCATATAACCTAATAAAATAATAATAATATATACTTTTTTACACTAGCCTAAGGAATGTTTAAGTGTATATAAGTGGGCATACATGTTATGGCCATCCACTTAGCATAGCTTAAACATCCCATAGGAGCTAAATGCAAATAGACAGGTGAAATTTTTAAGCTGAGGTAGTGTAGTGGTTAGAGCTGAGTCATTTACATGCAGGTGTTCACAGTCTGAGTCCCAAGACAGGCAACTTGTTTTCCTGTGTAAAAGTAGTGTTAAAATTATTTTAGTAAACTTAAATTATGCACAACCAGGGTAGTGTAGCAGTCCCAAAAGTGAGATGTCAGTGTACAAAAGATGTGAAACCCCCCATATAAACACAAGTGCCCCATACAGTATAGTTAGACAAGAATATAATTTAATGAAAGCACATTGGGGATGTCATGGAAGGTAAACGTAAAATTATAATGTGTATATAAATATTATTTTATAATATAAACAGGAGGGAGAGAGGGAGAGAAAGAAACAGCAGTCCCAATGGTCTAACCCATGACCCCAGGCATTTTAGTCAGAGGAATGTACTACTACACCATCTGAGCTGCAAGAATTAATGTTGCTTTTTCAAACATATCATGCAATACAGGCAGAAAGAACCTTAGGCAGAAAGCTTTGTGGAACCATCCATGTGTTATATATAGACACACACACACACACACACACACACACACACACACACACACACACACACACACACACACACACACACACATATATATATGTACGTGTGTGTGTCTGATGAAACATATATATGAAAAAGTACAGTCATAATATAGATATACATATATAAAATATAAAAGAATGAAATATATATATATATATATATATATATATATATATATATATATATATATATATGTGTGTGTGTGTGTGTGTATGTATATAACATGCATTGTAGTTATACCTCAGAACCATCCCTTTCAACTTGTTTTTAAAAGAAACCTGTACAAAGGCTGTAAATGGGGGGAATGGGCCACATATAGGGCTATATTTCAAATATTGCTGTTACAAATGAAGACATTTGCTACAGCAACAGGGTGCATTTCAGCAGACAATTGCTGAAGGAGATGAGGATGGAAACTGAAATGCTATGTGATAATTTACTGACATAAATCCTTGGATCATCACCTTGATTTACCAGAAAAATACAAATAAATTGTGGAACTGAACAAAAGTATGGGCCAAACATCAGGACATTCTGTAAAAATCCTGGCAGTGGAGAGGTATGCTCAGAACCCCTTAGTGTAATGAACCCGGACCAAGCCTGACAAATTGAGGGGACAAAGGCATGAAAATAGGGACATATCCCAAAATACATCAGTAGATAAGCTGAGAAAGTTGATGTAGTAACACTGTATGTCCTGACATATATCAACTGAAATGGTTTACTATCAAAAGGTTGAAATTCATTTGGTCTAGCATTCATTTGGTTGATACATTTAGTCAACTAATTAATATTAAGTAGTTCATTTGGTCGACAGACAGTGCTGTCGACCTTCTGTTGACCTTATGTTGACAACAGGCAAGGATTTATCCTTGTCAGCAGTGCGATCCTGGAGTTGTAATATATAAGTAGTGGGGAGTGTGTGGGGCACAGCCCCCACTAGGGGGTGTCGGGGGGGCGCAGAACCCCTGAAAAACACCAGTATTAGTTTGAGGTGTGTGTCAACCATTTAAATGTAGACATTCTGGCATCAATATTATGACCTGTCGATGTAATAATTTCAACCAAATGAACGTCGACCAAATGAATTTTAACCTTTTGATAGTAAACCGACCAAAATATCACAATTCTAGGACTCAATTGCTTCTCATTAGTTAGTGACTTCAATCCCCGCATCATCCCACTGATGTGTCAGGAATACACAACAGTTATGGAGACCAGACCAAAGATATCAGCCAGACAACTGGACATCCTACAAATGTGTGGACATCACACAACAGTAAGGAAACTACACTGAGCTACTGAGCAATGTACAAACTACAATCAGACTGACATATCACTACCCCAAGTCTTGCTCTGGGGCTGTAGACATTCATTAGCAAATATAACAGGCACTACAGGGATGTAACACTAGTGGAAAAGAGACACTGGTGTGAAAGTGCATGCCCCCAAAAAATTGCACCACAGTCACAGCGACATACCAGTAAGTAAACTGAACATTGCAGTATAATGTGCGAGCAACAAAATCCCATCTGTCACTCGCACATTACCCCTACATAAACTTCCCCAAGTCACAGTGTAGTGGAAATTGTGAGGTGTTATTGGACATGTCACAGTCTGCATGTACAAACATATACAGGTGATAAAGAACAAGAAATTGTAGCAGCATGCACAGTCAGGTAGAAAGGGCCCATGACAATCACATGTACCTCCTCCCTACACAGCCAAAATAAAATGTACACACTACACTGCAACACAGTCCTGACAGTCTTTTAACAATGGGCAGACAGGCACATACCTCTCATATGTACAGTTTCCCACAGAATGTATAGGCACAGGACTCGTATCTATGGCTGCTTCTTTGTTACATGTTTGGGGGTCTATGACATCACTGGGAAGGTAGCAGGAATGAATGCAATAAATAATGATTCTACATATCTCTGAACCTCTTAGTGCATGACATCTGGACAAAGTCTGACATAATTGGGGGACAGAGGCCCAACCACAGGGGTATATTGGACATATTGCTGTTATAAATGTAGACAGTTGCTGGTGTTACCGGCTTTGTTGTAACATTTTTTTTCTGAGGGATATGAAGTCAGTAACACCAATGGATGTTAGCATTTACTGACTGCATTCCCCAGAGTATCCTACTGATTAGCCAAGGACAACAACTGTATGGGAAACAGACCAAACATATGAGCCACACATCTGGACAGTGTCTAGGCCTGTGGACAGTGTGGTGATATGACCACAGTGATGTAACAGAATGGAAATCCCCTGACAGCTGCCAAACATGTCACCCAGCACCTTATGAAGCACAGTAAGACCAACATGACACTCCCCCACATCACCTCAGGGCAATTACCCATGTATATTCAAATATAGCATGCACTACAGGGATGGAAGTGTAGTGAAAAGCAGAGAGTCATGCAAAAATGTTGATTTGCACCACAGTCACAGCAACATACCATTACTCAAAATGAATTCTAGAGTAGAATGAATGTCTGCGCAAACATATCCTGACTGCCAGTTACACACTACACCAATGTCTACTGGCCCAATTCAAAGTGTACAGGGAATCCTGAGGTGGTACAGGACATTTCACAGTCAACCCCTACAAGCATACAGACATGATATACTGCCAGCAGCTGTAGCAGCATGCAGTCATATAGGTAAAGGATGTATGGCACTCACATCTGCTACTCTCCCTACCCGCCCCAGCAAACATCTTTATTTATTTTATTTTATTTATTTTACATTTGTTGACCGGGCTAGTCTAGCTGGATACATGTCCTTTTTCAGTAGAGGCCCGGGGAGAAAAGCTCCACAATGAAGAGAAAACACAATACATTTACATACAGAAGAAATAACATTAACATAATAATAAAAAGAAAACAGCAAAATTTACATACTGATTAAATAACATTCACATGTTGTGTAAATAATCTTGACATGGTTACATTGAGAAGCAGTGAGGTTAAGATTATAAACTATGAGAGGAGGAAGAGACTGAGGTGGTATGAGACCTTTAGGATTAGTCTGGTTTAGGACATGGACATAACCAGTGTGACTTAAGGAATTCTTTGAGATTATTTTTGAATTGATTAAGCGAGGTCGTAAGTCTTAGGTTGTTAGGAAGGGAATTCCAAAGCTTTCCAATGGAATTGGCATAGAGAGCATCACCACCCGAATTATTAGATTTAATGGTTAGCACCTGGAAACTATTTGAGGATCGAAGGCAGTTTAGGTTGGAGTAGGGGGTCAGAATTTTGCTCAGTGAGGGGGTTCTATCCGGTTGGTTAATTATTTTAAATGCTTCAGTGAGTTGGTTAATTTTGAGAAGATTGGGCAGTTTGTGGTCTGCACTGTAGTGGCAGAACAGGTAGCTTACATCCCTCTAAGTTGGGAACTGCTGATTGAGGGCTCAGTGTCTGTTATTCTAAAAGTATATTAATTCTGGTTTAAGCACTTGGGCTTTCAGGCCAGTTATTTTACATTAAGAGGGTTTCGTGGTCTGCACTCTTGTGGGAGGAGAGGCTGGACTCTGCCCTTCTGAGCTGGGAATTTCTGGTTGAAGGCTTATAGTGCATGCATATCTGAATTTCTTCTTACTGAAATTGGTACACCTTGTTTGCTGTAGCATAGACTAGATCCAGGCCTGCTGAATCTAGCTTTGTTGTATAACTTGAGCACTAATCCAGGCATTATTTAAAGTATTCAGTTGTATTTATTACTGCTTGGTAGTAACTTGGTTAAAGTGTAGCTATCATTCTAAGTCTTTTGGATTAAGCACTTGGGCTTCAGACCAGTTGTTCTACATTAGGAAGGTTTGTGGCATGCACTGTGGTGGCAGGACAGGTAGCTTTCATCCTTCTAAGTTGAGAACTGCTGATTGAGAGCTCAGTGTCTGTTATTCTTAAAGTGTATTAGCTCTGGTTTAAGCACTTGTGCTTCAGGCCAGTTATTTTACATTAAGAAGGTTCGTGGTCTGCACTCTTGTGGGAGGAGAGGCTGGACTCTGCCCTTCTGAGCTGGGAATTTCTGGTTAGAGGTTTATAGTGCCTGAATATTTGAACTGTATCTTACTGAAATTGGTACACCTTGTTTGCTGTAGCATAGACTAGATCCAGGCCTGCTGAATCTAGCTTTGTTTGTATGCTTGTTATTTCCCTGGAATGCTAATTCCACCTAAAACGCGGCTTCTCAGTTCTTCTGTGGATCCCTAGTGATATCTGCATTGCTTACTGTACTTATTTCCTTGCTTCGCTTGAAAGAAAGTTACTGTTTGTCATTTTTGCATTTAAGTTACCTGTAACACATTGCACTTGTTACCTGGCACTTGCTCACTAAAGCAATTATAAGTCGGCACTAAAAATTAAAAGCACTACACCCTCGCTCCCCATTGGCCCTTATTTTCAATTATAAAGGAATTCCCAATATTATTCTAGCATGTCCAAAGGTCAGTTGTCAATCTCCTCTCCGGTCCAGCTGGTGAATATGGGAATCTTGAGGCAATGTTACAACTGCCTCATGTACACAGACAACCCTCTCCTCCTCCCAACAAATTCCAACACATGTGAGAGATGCAACCATATTGCCAAACTGGAGGCTAAGCTCTCTCAACTCAGTACTGGCATAACCAGTCAGGAGGAGAAGGAAACCACACTCACTACAATTCCAGTCTCACATAGACCTACCACGACAGCAAACCAAACACATAATCACACAAAAACATACTCGGAGGCTCTAAATAAAGATTTGCCTAAGCAGCAGAGACCTCCAAAGCAGACACTCAAGCAACCGCTACCCCAAAACAAAACACGTGCAACACATATCTCACAAAGCCAGTGTGCCGAACAGTCACAGCCCTTAAGGCTAAACAACACACCTGATACACTTGTAATAGGTGACTCTATTGTCAGGCACACTGACGTCCCGCTCACCAGGCTGAACAAGGAGAAGGTCACGGTGAGCAGCCTGTCTGGCGCTAGGATCCACCACATAACACAAGCACTCAGGTCACTCCAAGGCAAGTACAAATATGACTCAGTCATTGTCCATGCTGGTGTGAATGACCTGAGACGTACCTCCCTGGACTACATGAAAAGAGACATAGAGGAGCTTTCTGAGCATGTAGCCCAGGCTGGTATGACCCTGACCTTGAGTAGCATCTTACCCTCACCAAGAATGATGCCACAATATGAAGACAAGATGATCGATTTCAACAATTGGCTTAAGTATTGGTGTCATTCAAAGGGGATCCAATGCCTGTCAGCTTGGGATGATATGCACGACAAGCCACGATGCTTTGCTAGGGACGGCTTGCACCTGTCACCCTGGGCTTTGGATATTGGCAAAGGCTCTTGCTACCCCCATAGTGCCTTTTTTAGGCAAGGCTCAAAAGACAAACCCACCTCCATAGGTATCACAAGAGATAAGAAACTAAGAGTAATGCTACTCAACGCTAGAAGTCTAAACCTCAAGATGCATGCACTCAAAACTCTCCTTAGCATGGAGAACATCGATATCTGTGCAGTAACAGAAACCTGGTTCAGGACTCCCGAGAGCACCCCAGCACTACCAGGTTATACCTCATACCATGCTTTTCAGCCCCAAAACTTGGACCGAACCACAAAAGGAGGGGGAGTATCAATATTCATCAAAGATACCCACACCTCTAGGTTGGTGGCAAAGCACGAAGCATCAGAGACTATCCATGTGCAACTAACAGTGGGTAAAACTGCCTTCCAGTTTATAGCCTGCTACAGACCACCCTCCCAAACCCAGGAACCCCACTCGGCCTTCCTGAGAACACTGGAAAATATGAAGGTCTCCCCGAACACCATTATATTGGGCGACTTCAACTACCCAACCATAGATTGGGAGCATTACTCTAGCTCCAACACCCTTGCCCAAAGGTTCCTAGAATTCATAAACTCAAAATCTATGGAACAACTAAAAACATACTGGACCTGATCATCACCAACATGGGGACTCTATGCCCCAGACCAGAAGTGTATCCCTCACTGGTAAGATCAGACCATAAACTAATCTCACTGGATATTCACATCCTGACCCCACCCCCTGCCCAGAAAACCACAGTGAAAATCTTCTCTAAAGCAAATTTCACACTCCTCAAAACCGAGGTGGAATCCTTCAAAGCCCCCGGGCCTGTGGAAAATACGGCCCAGACCACAGAATCCTTTATAAATGCATTCTATGAACACCTTCAGGAATGCATGGATCATGCAATCCCAAATAAAACCAAGACCCAATCCTCCAAAGGCAGACGACCTGTCTGGTGGACCCCAGCCATAAACAAACTATACAATAGAAGGAGGAAGCTACTACATGATAGAGCAAAATCCCAAAAAGGGAAGGTATCTCTAATCAGTATTAGCAAAAAACTAAGGGCACTCATAAAATCGTCAAAGGCCAGCTTTGAGAGAAAAATTGCACAAGACACTAAAGATAATTACAAGGCTTTCTTTAGTTATGTTAGGAACCTGGGTGGGAATTCCCAGATATGCTCAGAATTAGTCCAAAATGACAAAAAATACACAGATCCCACAGACATTGCCAACATCCTAGCTGACAGGTTCAGCGCAAACTTCTCCCCACCAAAAGGGCAAATATCTATCCCAGCAGAGTGCTGCCCCCCTGACATCTCAGATGCTCAGGTGGGAGCCGCCCTCTCCAAAGCAAAAAACACAGCATCAATGGGACCAGACGGTGTCCCAGGCTGCGTCCTACATGAACTCCAAGAAGAGCTAAACCCAAACATAAAACTACTGTTCAATCTCAGCCTTACCTCAGGATATGTACCCAAAGAGTGGCGTACAGCAACAGTGGTCCCTCTCCACAAAGGTGGTGCCTCAATGGACCCTGGAAACTATCGCCCCATAAGCCTGACTAGCTTGGTCTGCAAAGCTATGGAAAGGATCATCATGGACCTCATAAATAAAGATATTGGGGACCTACAGACACTGGATCCTACCCAGTTTGGCTTTGTTAAGGGCAGATCCTGCCTCTTAAACCTGGTTGACTTCTTTGAAACAGTCACCAAGGCCATTGACGAAGGGAAGGTGGTCCACACAGCCTAGCTGGATCTCGCAAAAGCCTTCGATACAATACCCCACTCAGGCATTATAGATAAGCTCACCAGATTAAATATAAACCCCTATGTCACTAGATGGATTGCAAACTGGCTCAAGGACAGAACCCACATGGTTAGAATTGCTGGAGCCATGTCAGACTCCAAACCAGTTACAAGTGGCATCCCACAAGGCTCAGTCCTGGGACCTCTCTTGTTTGGTATATATTTCTCGGAGGTACAGGCCAACATGGAAGGACTGTGGCTGACCAAGTTCGCAGATGACTGCAAACTGGGCACCATAATCGACTCTCCAGCCAACACAAGCATCCTCCAAAAGGGCCTCATAGAAACAGACAACTGGTGCCAGAGCCATGGCCTCAAGCTAAATGCCAAAAAGTGTATAGTCATCCCCTTTGGCAAAAACAAAGTGCCCACAAATTACCACATAGGTGGTAATCCATTAAGTACAGAAGAAGTCATTAGGGACCTGGGGACCCAAGTTGATAGCAATCTCTCATTTGACAACCACGTGGCCAAAGTGGTTAGAAAAACATTTTATATAGCCCACCTAATCATGAAGGGATTCACATCTAGATTAGGGGAGGTCATCATGCCTCTTTACTCATCCCTCATCAGGCCCATAATCGAGTACAATGCCCCTTTTGGGATGTACCTTACCAAACACCTGCAGCAACTGGAAAGACCCCAAAAGTACCTCACCAAGAGGATCAAAGGGCTCAAACAGATGCCATATGCTGCCCGGTTAAAGAAACTCCAGCTCTACTCAGTGGCATACCGCCTGCTCAGAAGTGACCTGTGCCTGACGTATAAGGCCATGTCCAACCCGGAATTAAGGGACATGCTGCACCTCAAAAAATCCAAATCCCATCGAGCTACACGCTCGAGAGACTTGAACCTCAGCACTGAAATAAATAGGACATGCTGGAGGGACAGATTCATAACCCAGAGGCTCCCTTCACTATGGAATAAAATCCCAGTCCAGGTTAGGCAGAGTCCCTCATTGACTCTCTTCAAGAAGAATCTTGATGAGTGGATGGGAGATCATAGGTTTACCCCGGGTATCACTTCTGTGTCACTGTTAGACAGAGGCACAGTATACTAACCTCGAAAAAGGGCATAGCAAAATTAATTTAAAATGGGTGGCGAAAGCCAAACATACTCTGGCTAGGCTTATAAATGCCCTAGGGCAGATAGCCTAGTATGAACCTATGAACCTATGAACATATAATTCTAACCAGCCAAGTTTTTTAAGGTTAAGGCAGTGGTGAGTATGATCAAGGTGTTCCTGTTATAAATTTGGCAATATGATTATAGGCAACAGATAGTTTATTGAGCTCTCGCTTATTGAGGAAGGAAAGTACCGGGGAGGCATATAATAGGGTGGAGAGGAGGTGAGTGCGAGCAATGGTTAGTTTGGCATGAGGAGTTAGAAGGTGCCGTTGATGGATTCAACGTGCAAGTGGAGGTTCTTGTCATAGGGGAGTAGCTAAAGTGGGGAAAAATAGCAGTGACTTAGTTTTTGTTGGATTTAGGATGAGTTTCAGTTCAGAAAACTATTTTTCGACTATAGCAAAACAGTGTTGGGTGACTGCTTGGAGATTAGGGAGAGAAACTTCAGAGCAGATCAGGGTGGAGTCATCTGCATATTGAATGCATGTGGCTTTGGGGATGACTGAGTGAAGATCATTTATGAAAACGGAGAAAAGAAGGGGACCAAGTATAGAGCCCTGAGGAACTCCAATGGTGTTGGGGAGCAGGTGAGATAGCCTGTTTTGCCACTGGACAGCTTGTTGCCTACCAGAAAGGTAAGCATTAAACCAACTTAGAGCTAGGTTGTCAAGATGTAGGGTTTCCAGGGTGTGGAGCAGTAGCTGGTGATTGACCATGTCGAAGGCTTTCGATAGGTCAAGAAAGAGAGCAGAGGATATTAATTTGTTATTACAGTTGCTATTGACTGAGTCAACAAAGGAGAGGAGGGCAGTGGTTGTACTATGATGGGGGCAAAAACCATGTTGAGTTTTAGACAAAAGATTGTTAAGGGTGAGGTAGTGTAGAAGTTGTTTGTGAACACACCGTTCCATAATTTTAGCTATTGGAGACAGTATTGCTATAGGTCTGTAGTTAGATGTTTCCATGGAGGAGCCTCCTTTATGAAGTGGGATTATGTATGAAATTTTCCAAATGGGGGGGATGGTAGCCTCAGTTATAGTTCTGTTAATCAAGATTGATATGGGATAGGCAATGGCATCTGACGCTATTTGTAGGTATTCCGCTGGGAGACGATCAGCCGCTAGGGTGGATGGTTTAAGTTTTTTCAATAGGGTACGAATATAGGAGGTAGATACTGGTTGTAAGTTAAAGGAGGGAGGAGCTGAGTCATTAGCATGAGTTAAGGAGGAGGAAGAAGTAGTTAGCTGACTGGCTAGGGACTGGATGGTCTCGGTAAAAAAAGAGTTAAAAGTATTGGCTATTTCTTCTGGATCTTTCCCAATAAGTTTCTCAGGGGTGGGGGTAGTTGATTTCCCAGGATGGAGGAGGTTATTAAATCCAGCCCAGAACTTCTTTGGATTATTCTGGTGTTTATCCTGGAGGTGACAGAAGTACTGTTTTTTATCTCGAGTAATGGCTGTTTTAGTGGAGTTTCTAAGCTGTTGAAATTTGATGCGATCTAGGGGAGCTTTAGTAGCTCTCCATTTATCCCAGGCCTGGTCTCGGAGTTTAATTTTAGTTTTGGATTCTCTAGTTAGCCAAGGTGCTATCCGTTCCTTGGATCTGATTAGTCGGTTTGGGGCATGAGAGTCGAGTATGTTAAGGAATGTGTCATTAAAGTAGGTCACGCTCTCATCTATGGGTAGAGTTTTTAGGATGGACCAGTTACAGGATTTAAGTTCTGCTAGGAATTGTTCTGGGACAAATTTCTTCTTGTTTCTAACAAGTTTATATAAGGGAAGGTTAGTACATGTAAATTTGTGTTTTATAATATAAGTGACAAGGTGGTCGCTGAGGTCATTGGGGAGGGTCCCAGTGGTATAATTATGTGTGTCCTTATTGGTAAGAATCCAGTCAATGGTGCTCTCTTTTTGCTGAGCATTTCCAATTCTAGTTGGAGATATAATATTTTGGGAGAAACCATGTAAATTAATAGGATGGGGATTCATCTGGGCGGAGCAATGGGACCAGTCAATATTGAAGTCCCCTAGTACTATGGTTTCTTGAGGGTAGTTGGTGGCTAACCAACTTAGAGTTTGCTCCAAGTTTTCTAAGTTCTTCCCTGGTGGAATATAAATTACTATAAGATTGATACATTTTTGGGTGTTTAGGCATATCTTTAGGGCAATAAGTTCTATATTAGAGACCTTGGGAGGTTGTAATGGATTCATAATGATATTCAATGTATTCCTAAACATTACAGCTATTCCCCCGCCCCTTTTATTTATCCGATCAATCCTAAGGATATTATACCCAGGTGGGAGAATCTCTTCATCCTTTGTGGCAGGTTTGAGCCATGTTTCCGATAGACACATAATGTCAGGGAAATGTGTAGCTAACATAGCATGTAAGTTATGAACCTTGTTGTTTATGCTTCTTAGATTAAGATGGAAGATGAGGAGGGAGCTAGTAGAAGTTTGAGCTAATTTTGATGTGACAGAATCTGGGTTAGTGGTTGGGCCTGGGTTGGGGTGAATGTCACCATCTTTGGTAATACATTTTTTCAGGTGGTCTAAGAATCTTTGGAGTTTGCATAGTAACTTAAGAGTAGGTTTAATGGTGGATACCTTAGGGTGGCGGAGGGTAAGATGCACTCTTTTGAAGCATAGAGTTTTAGCAGGGTAGAGAGAAGGTGAAATAAGATTAGGGGGAAGGTTTGTGTGAATGGTTGTGTGACCCTTGGGGAAGGGAATTCCCAAAAGTGTTTGGTTTTCATATCTTGATAAAAGATAAGGAATAAGAAGGAGTAGAACTATAGGAGGGATGATAGAATACATAATTTTACCCATGATATAGAGAGAGAATGGCTAGTGGGATGGGAGGACTAAGGAGAGCTTACTAAATATTGGAGGATGGCCGGGAGTGTGGGAGGAGGAGTAGTAAATTGGGGGGCGGTCGTAATTGGTAGAGAGCAAGGTGGGATGGGTTAGTTAACCTAATAAATGTGGAGGTAGTGGGGGTGGGTGGGATATGGGGGCAGGGTGGGGCACAGAGCAAGCCCGAGCAGAGCGAGGGCGAAGCGGAGCAGGGAATACACCTGCCAGGAGTTTGCAGGGTCTTAAAGGCCAGCTGGATGTGAGTACTGAAGACTGCTGTTAGAACAAACACTTTGCTTATGCAAGGATCTAGTTTCTTATAATAGATGATAATACAGGTGAAGTAATGTCTAGCTTCTAGCCTATTCACTGTTTATGGGTGGACATAATACAGGGACTAGAGTATAGGTCTTTGTGAAGGCAGTTTAACTTAGGCTGCCAGCTATGTTTCAAGGTACTGTTTAGTTGCCTGCCAGCGGGACACTTTCCTGGCTAATAAATTATAGCAAGGGTATAGTTTTTACCCTAAGTCTTTTGGGATGGTGTGCTTTTATTACTAATGGCAAGAACAAGCCTGTGCGTTCGCACCGTGGTTGGAGTCCTTCGATGTCAGCGCCTAGAACCTGGGAGCCACGCAGTGATAGTTTGTGTGGGGGGATTCCTAAGATGAGATTAAGGAAAGAGACAACATTTTAATGTCACAATAATTGACATACAATAGCATAGGAGAAACTATACCAGTACAATCAGTTTCCAGGGCTAGAGATCGTCTAATAGAGTAGTCAGCAGGGGAAAGAAATAGGTACAAAACACAACTCAGGCCACAGTTAAACTGCACACAATAGCTGTTAAAAACAAGTAGTGCGTATCAAGGATAGAAGGCATCAGCCAGTCCTCTGTGAAATAGCATAACACCAGGCTTAGCGCTAGCTTTACAATAGCTGTTTATACTTTAGCTAGTTGAAACGCTAGTTGTAACGCCTTGCACCATAGGAGGTTAAAGCGTTATGATACTTAACAAGGACTTCTAATGTTGAATACATTTACAAATTCCTCAGACCTAACACACAAGAACTTCTAATAGTAATACATTTACACATTCCTCAGACCTGACACACACAGTGCGCGTATAATTAGTAATATAGTTTAAAGTTTGGTCAGATATATGCGTAAACATGCAGGCACAAAAAGGTGTATTTAACACCAAAATACAAGAGATGAACCATGAGACAAGCATAAATCCAAGTAGATCATCAAGCTACTATTAGGCTATGGTAAAAATGCCAAAAAAAAACGCCAACATCTCATTCAATCTCTTGCTGTATATCCTTTAAAGTTTGATAAGCAGTCACACTAACAAAGAACTTGGTATATCCACTGTCTTAACAGTAGCAGAGGTAAAATGCAGAAGAAAAAACAAACTTTTTCAAGTTATAGCGTACCTTCAGGCAAGGAAAGGAGACCGGGCAGGAGGACAGAACAGTACCTGTTATTTTCTGTTTTAAAAAATGGCGGAAAACTAGTGGGGATTAAGAAAACTCGCTGACATTAGGATAACCCTGCCAGGAGTTTGCAGGGTCTTAAAGGCCAGCTGGATGTGAGTACTGAAGACTGCTGTTAGAACAAACACTTTGCTTATACAAGGATCTAGTTTCTTATAATAGATGATTATACAGGTGAAGTAATGTCTAGCTTCTAGCCTATTCACTGTTTATGGGTGGACATAATACAGGGACTAGAGTATAGGTCTTTGCGAAGGCAGTTTAACTTAGGCTGCCAGCAATGTTTCAAGGTACTGTTTAGTTGCCTGCCAGCGGGACACTTTCCTGGCTAATAAATTATAGCAAGGGTATAGTTTTTACCCTAAGTCTTTTGGGATGGTGTGCTTTTATCACTAATGGCAAGAACAAGCCTGTGCGTTCGCACTGTGGTTGGAGTCCTTCGAGGTCAGCGCCTAGAACCTGGGAGCCACGCAGTGATAGTTTGTGTGGGGGGCTTCCCTAAGTCTTTTGGGATGGTGTGCTTTTATCACTAATGGCAAGAACAAGCCTGTGCATTCGCACCGTGGTTGGAGTCCTTCGAGGTCAGCGCCTAGAACCTGGGAGCCATGCGGTGATAGTTTGTGTGGGGGGCTTCCCTAAGTCTTTTGGGATGGTGTGCTTTTATCACTAATGGCAAGAACAAGCCTGTGTGTTTGCACCATGGTTGGAGTCCTTCGAGGTCAGCGCCTAGAACCTGGGAGCCACGCGGTGATAGTTTGTGTGGGGGGCTTCCCTAAGTCTTTTGGGATGGTGTGCTTTTATCACTAATGGCAAGAACAAGCCTGTGCTTTCGCACCGTGGTTGGAGTCCTTCGAGGTCAGCGCCTAGAACCTGGGAGCCACGCAGTGATAGATTGTGTGGGGGGCTTCCTTCAGGCAAGAAAACGTGACCGGGCCTATCTACACATCTACACAAAACACTTCTACACAATCTTGGCAGTCTGTTCACAATGGGCAAACAGACAGGCATAACTGTCATATGTACAGATTTCCACAGAATTACCAGGGTGTGGAACCATAATCCTGTCCACTGCTGCATACCATGGCCAGGAGTCTGCCAGGTCATTGGCATGATAACTGGAGTGCAGCTGGTAATTAAAGATATACCATACCTCTGCACCTCGTAGTACAAGACATCTGGACAACGCATGATGTACTTGTTGGACAGAGGGCTGGAAAGAGGGACATATCACACATAATGGTGTTACAAACTGAAACAGTAGCTGAGGTTACACATGTTGTTGTAACATAACATCCCTGAAGGATATGATGTCTGGAACACCAATGGATGTCAACAGTTACTGACTACAATCCTCACATTATCCTACAACCCCTCGAGGAACAGACCAAGGATAACAGGCAAACATCTGGCCAGTCTGTGGACAGCATGCCAGTGGAGAGGTATGTCAATGGCATATCACTGTCAGCTGTCAAGTCACCCACTAAATGCATGTCCAGATGAATTCTGTCAATCTAGCAACCCTCCATGTGCATAACAGCACTAATAACATATAATCTGTACCCAATTCTGGAGCTTTGTTTCCCATGTTCATAGGTTCATAGGTTCATACTAGGCTATCTTCTCTAGGGCATTTATAAGCCTAGCCAGAGTGTGTTTTGCTTTTGCCACCCATTTTAAATGAATTTTGCTATGCCCTTTTTTGAGGTTAGTATAATGTGCCTCTGTCTAACAGTGACACAGAAGTGATACCCGGGGTAAGCCTACTATCTCCCATCCACTCATCAAGATTCCTCTTGAAGAGAGTCAATGAGGGACTCTGCCTAACCTGGACTGGAATTTTATTCCAGATTGAAGGGAGCCTCTGGGTTATGAATCTGTCCCTCCAGCATGTCCTATTTATTTCACTGCTGAGGTTCAAGTCTCTCGAGCGCGTAGCTCGATGGGATTTGGATTTTCTGAGGTGCAGCATGTCCATTAATTCCGGGTTGGACATGGCTTTATACATCAGGCACAGATCGCCTCTGAGCAGGCGGTATGCCACTGAGTAGAGCTGGAGTTTCTTTAACCAGGCAGCATATGGCATCTGTTTGAGCCCTTTGATCCTCTTGGTGAGGTACTTTTGGGGCCATGTTGTTGGCCTGTCTCCACATGTCCTGTATTGTGAGGTATTTTTACCTACTGCCTGTGAAGCTGTAGCCCCCACACTTCCATAATGTCACTCACACAAGCCAGGAAAATGCGCAAGGTGCACATGAAGGGCATCCCATATGTTAGAACTAGCAGCAGTATCCAGGCTAACACAACAATACTTTGTGGGCACCTACATAGCTTTATGGCTTCAGCAATAACCGACAGGACAACATCAACCCCTTCAAGGTTGGCTGAACACCTGTCATGGACAGCAGCAATACACAACTACCATCATAGGTGGAAATAATCACAGGATAGGCCAAGAAGGAACAGGTGCCTCATTGGAAGCCATGTCACCTTGTTCTGCACAAACAAATAAGGTCACAGGTGATGTACCCTAGGGCTGTCTTGAGTGCAAGCTGGAGACATCCACTAAGGCCAATAACTAGGCCTTCCAGATGTGTGTCTGCAATTCCAGAGTTCACACACATATCTGCTCTGTAGCAGTGTTCAATAACACCACATACACATATGCCATGGATATAGGCAACCGGCTGCAGACAGGTGAAGTGTAAACATCACCCCCTGCCCTCCCCATAGGTACACATGTGCATGGACAGCACCTGCCCCCCACCCCTCATGATCAGGAAGCAGGTCTGTAATGCCCTCTCAAAGGTAACACATAGAGGTCTCCATAGGCCTGATGCCATTCCTGGCTGCATCCAACATGAACACAGGCATGGGCTTTCAGACCCATTCTGCAGTGTAGTCAATCACAGCCTGAGCACCAGTGTCATCCCATCTGCACAGAGGACAGACAGAAAATTGATAGAAAACAGGTTATGCATTAGCATTAATGTTCAGAAGGATACAAGTCTGAAACTGAAATGCATTCCAGTATGTCATGACGGCAGTCCTCAATGACATGGCCAAAAACTGCAATACTCTCCATTTAATATAGTAATATAATATTAATATCCAATAGGTGAGAAATAAAAATATACAGCTCAAATTGACAAACCAAGATAGTGTAGTGGTCAGAGTCCCAGCTTTGCATGCAGGCATACAAGGTTTGAGTAATACAACAGGCAATCCAAATTTAGATGGGAAAGCAGTGTTAAAAGCGCTATGTTCATATTAAAATATGTGGTAAGTTATTTTTGTCACCCAGGGTAGTGTAGCTGGTGTAAAATGGATGTGTGAGTGCATATAACATGTGAAAAGACCCATGTATACATGTGTCCCATATATTATGATTACTCCCCTTGCTACTGTAATGAAAGCACATACAACCATGCCATGTAATGGAAATCATATACACTTACTAAATTAAGTCATTAGTTTGCTATATTATGAGAATGAACTGTGATCAATGGTTAGCAATGCTCAGCTATGCTTAGCAGGTTTAACGACACATTTATGTTGTCCTCACCCCTCTCTCTGGGGTTTGAGTCTCCAAATTCACCTCCAAATTCTGTACAAATGCACAGCTATTGCTGTATAAGAAATGGGCAGCCATGGGCCTTTTGTACACACACTCTGCACATTCACAGCTATCTATCATATTGTTCTACCCTCAGCTTGCTCCTTTTCCACCACTTTCCTATCACCCCTTTCTCTTTTCTTTTAAAGAATTAGTGCAGGTGTAAGTGTGAGCAAGCGATTGTAAGAGCAACAAAATTTCCACCCTGCCACATCTTGAGCCCAGGGATCTGTACACCATAGTCAGAGCAATGTACTCCTACAGCATTTGAGCTGTAGGGATTGCTGATGCTTTTTCCAACATATGCTCATTCAACAGTAGGGAAAAGATTCCGCAGAATCAGTCAGGGTTCATATTTGCTCAAATATATGGGTCTACTTCATATGACCTAAATTTAATTTGACTGAAATTAATTTGACTGAGACCAAAACACTGAAAGTTCAAAAGACTGAAAACTCATTTGACTGAAACCCATAACACTGACACATTAAAGTAAAAGGTATATGCCCTTTTCCCCCACTGTAGTGTGATCCTGGGGTTAATATATATAGTTAGGGGGGGTGTGGAGGGCAAAGCCCCCCACATAGTTTAGGTAAATATTGTTTTCTGCAAAGAGTTATTCATTGCAGTTATAAATATCCATGTGTATGTTTTAAAATGTATAAAGTATGTGGAGGGCTTCACCCCCCACACCCCCCAATGTGGGGTGCTGTGCCCCCAAAACCCCTCTAACAATATATACTATCTCCAGAATCTCACTACAGTGGGGGAAAGGGCATATACCTTTTACTTTAATGTGTCAGTGTTATGAGTTTCAGTCAAATGAGTTTTCACTCATTTGAAATTTCAGTGTTTTGGTCTCAGTCAAATGAATTTCAGTCAAATGAAATTTAGGTCATATGAAGTAGACCCAAATGTATATATGTATGGAGATGCATATATATGGACAAATATATACATAATATAAATAGTGATATACATATAAAATAGACAGATACACACACACACACACACACACACACACACACATATATATATATATATATATATATATATATATATATATATATATATAAATGAAGAAACTATACATAGATAGAAAAACAAATATATTTATACATATATATATATATATATATATATATATATATATACTCATAACATGTAGTGTAGTCATACCTCAGAACCATACCTACCAACCCCCTACTGCAAAAAATCTGGCTCAAGGCTGTCCAAATGGGGGGACAATGGGACAAACTAGGGATATATTTCAAATATCGCTCGTATAAATGTAGAATGTTGCCAGAATGACAGGGTTTGTTTCAGCATACATGTTCTGAAGGATATGAGTTTTGAAAATGAAATGTATGTCATCATTTACTGTCAGAAATCCTCAGAGCATGATCGTGATTTACCAGGGATATGAAAATAATGCATCTGTGGAACAGACCAGAAATATGAGCAATAAACCTGGACATACTGCAACAGTCCAGACAGTTCCAAGGTAGGTTCAGAACCCCTTAGTGCAAAAAACCTGGGCCAGGTCTGACAAAGTAGGGGAGAATGACATGGAAATAGGGACATATCTGAAATACTGGAGTAGATAAGCTGACACAGTTTCTGCAGTAACACCCTCATGTCTCTCCTAACATATATTGACTGAAATAGCACAAATCCAGCACTAGTTAGTGAATTAAATCCTCACGTCAGCCCACTGATCTGCCAGAAATACACAACACTTATGGGGGCCAAGCAACACTAGGTCTTACAAATATCTGGACATAACATCACATTAGGGAAACTACACTTAGCTGCTAAACATGTCACCAACCACTGTCCAAACTACAGTCAGACTGACACAACACTAACCCAAATCTGCTAGCAGGAATTACACATGTATTGGTAAATATATCAGGCACTACAGGGATGTCACAGCACTGAAAAACAGACTCCAGTGTGAAAGTGCATACCCACAACCAATTCACCCACAGTCACAGTGACATACCAATAAGCCAAAGGAACAGTACTGTATAAGGACTGTGTAAACAAAAATATCTCAACATGTTTGCCACTCACGCACTATCCCCACATATACAAAAATATCTCAACATGTTTGCCACTCACACACTATCCCCACATATACTTGCCCAATTCACAGTGTACTATGATGCCTGACTGTGGTATGGGAGATGTCCCAGGCTGCTCCTACAAACATATATCGCCGATATACCACCAGAAACAGGAGCAGCATGCACAGGCAGATAGAAAAGTAGCCATAACACATGCATCCACGTCCCTCCCTACACAGGCCAAATAACATTGACACAATATACTGCTACATAATCTTGACAGTCTGTCAACAATTGCCAGAAATACGCAGACCTCTCAACAGTACAGAGTCCCACAGAATGTCCAGGCTTTCTCCTCATATATAAGACCTCTTCCACATAACATGTCTGTCAGTCTGATACATCACTGGGATAATGTCAGAAATGTAGGCTCTAAATAATCACATACCATACCTATCAACCTCTTAATGCATAACATCTGGACAAAGCATGACGTAATTGTGGGACAGAGGCCCAAAAACAGGGGGTTATTTGAAATATTGCTGTTATAAACTGAGGATATTGCTGTTGTAAGAGGGTTAGTTGTAACATATCTTTTCTGAGGGATATGAGGTCAGAAACACAAATGGATGTTAGCAGTTACTGACTGCAATCCTCAGAGTATGCTATTGGTTTTCCAAAGACAAAAAAATGTCTGAGGAACACACCAAACATAGGGGTCCAAATTCTGGAAATTCTGTGAATAGCTCTATAGGTGAGAGTTATGTCAAACACAAAACACTGTCAGAGTTAAAAATCACACATGAACTCCATGTCCACACAAACCCTGATAGACTAGCATTAATACAAATGTATAACAGCAATACTTAAATTCTGTCCCTATGTCTGGAATGCTCTCACCCATTCTGTTGGACTGTCTCCACAGGTTTGGTTGTAAAAGGTATTTCCAAATACCCTCTGTGATGCTGCTGTTCACACACTTCCATGAAGTACCCCTCACTGGCAAGGAAAAGGGCCAATGCTCACATGACGTACTCAATGATAGGAGTGTGTTGCCATGCCATTGGCTATATGAATAATAACACAGCTGTCCTGCATGCAATTGGTGCACAGGCCATCAGCTGCTCATGAGCATTACCTACAAAAGGCAAGCTGCTGCCTCTGCAAAACAGATGTACACCCTACATCCTTGAGAGAGAGAGAGAGAAAAAAAAAACAGCGAAAAGAAAAATAAAGAACAAAGACATAACCACCTACACTTGAATAAAACAAAAAAGCTATGTCAAACAAGTAAGCATGTAATGGACTGCAGTAGGGGGTATGTAAGAATGGGAAATAGGAGCTGTAACATATATGTCTCAACAAGACCTGCTGTACTGATATACCACTAATCAGAACCTATGGCCATAGCATCTGGGTCTGTCTGCAGTGACATAGATCATAGGTCAGGCCCCTGAGTCACCCCAGGAAAGGATGGCTCACATATGACTACTACTGCAGTGTGTGTTGTACAATACTGACTGTGACAATGCTAGGCCATCTACTGGGATTTCGAACATATCCATATCTTACTTGTGAATAGAACTAAGATATACTTGGTTGACACAGAAATGTGAGAGACCTATACATGGTATTTGAATAGTAGAGTACTGTTGCACATGTGTGCGTTGAAGGGCATGTGATATACTGAGCTCATACCATTAAACTGCCCAGTGTTATGCACACTGATCGTATGTGTGCCTCATTTTTGTAGTCATTTACTCATACAGTTGTGTGATGTCTGGCAAATCATTGGTAAATCTGTGAAGACTGACATTACAACGTCTCCTTCTTTTTCTTCTGGCTGTGGATCATCTGTTGCCATTTCTGCCTATCCTCTGCATCCTGCTCTGTCACACCAACCACCTGCATGTCCTCTCTCACCATATCCAGGAATCTTATCTGAGGCCTTCCTTTTTTACTCTTATCTGACAGCTTCATCCTTACCATAATTTTCCCAATATACACAGTATCCCTGTGCAGCACATGTCCAAACTGATGTAATCTTGCGTCTCTGGCTTTGTCTGAAAACCGGCCAGCATGGGTTGACCATATCATATACACATTGCTAATCCTGTCTAACCTTGTCACAACCAGTGCAAATCCTAACATCTGTAACTCTGCCACGTCCATCTCTGACTCCTGCCTTTCTGTCAGTGACACTGTCTTTAACCCATATAACATAGCTGGTCTCACTACCCTGTTGTAGACCTTCCCTTTCACTTTTACTGGTACTTATCTGTCACAAATCAGTACTGACACTCTTCCTCACCCTCTCCATCTTGCCTGTACTCTCTTCTTCATCTGTCCTCTACAGTCGTCATTACTCTGAAATGTTGATCCCAATCATTTATACTCATCCACCTTTGCCAACTCTACTCCCTGCTTCCTCGACATTCCACTACCCTCCTTCTCATTCACACACAGATATTCTTAGTCCTGCTGACCATCATTCCTCTCCTATCCTCTCTAGAGCATATCTCCACCTCTACAGGGTCTTCTAAATCTGTACCCTACTCTCAGTACAGATCACAATGTCATTTGCAAACATCATAGTCAATGTGTTCTCCTGTATGATCTTGTCTGTCAACCTGTTCAACATTGCAAATAAGAAAGGGCTCACAGCTGATCCGTGATGTCATCCCACCTCCACCTTAAATGCATCTTTCACTCACACTGCAGACCTAACCACTGTCACACCACCCTTGTACATATCCTGTACCAGTCTTACATATATCTCTGCCACTCATGACTTCCTCATACAATACCACTACTTCTCTCTAGGCACCCTGCCATATGCTTTTTCTATATGCAGAAAGACACAAAACAACTCCTGACCTTATCTGTACTACTCCATCAACACTCTCAGAGCAAACATCGCATCTGTAGTGTTCTTATCTGACATGACAACATACTACTGACCACTACTCATCACCGCCCTGCTTAACCTAACTTCCACTACTCTTTCCCATGACTTCATGCTGTGACTGATTAATGTTATCCCTCTGTAGTTACTACAGCTCTGTACATCAACCTTATTCTTAAAATGGTACACAACCACATTTGCTCCACTCCACATGCAGCCTCTCACTTTCCAAGATATCATTAAACAATCTGGTGAAAACACCACTGCCATTTCTCCTAAACACCTCCATGCTACCACAGGTATGTCACGTGGACCAACAGGCTTTCCAGTATTCATCCTCTTCATAACTATCCTTACTTCCTCCTTGGTAAGCCATTGCATTTCCTGATTCACCATAACCACATCATCCAACCATCTCTCTCTCATTGTCTTCATTCATCAGCCTCTCAAAGTACTCAGTCCATCTGCTCAGCTCACTCTCCTTTCTTGTCAGTATGTTTCCCTCATTATCTTTTATTGCCCTTATCTGCTGCACATCTGGTACAAGTTTTTTCATCCCTCCTTAGTGTCCAACCTGTCAGCCAAGTCATCATATGATTCATCCTTAGCCTTTGCTACCTCTCTCTTTGCCATGCACCTCATCTTCTTATATGCCTGTCTACTTTGCTCATCTCTCCGACAATCCCATTCTTTCATCCCCAACCTCTTTTTCTGTATACTATCCTGTACTTCCTCAGTCCACCACCAGGTGCCCTTGTACTCTTTCCTTCATCCACGTCACACCAAGCACCTTTCTAGGCATCTCCCTTACTAGCTCTTCTGTACTTACCCAGATATTTGGTAAATAATCACTGCCACCCAGTGCCTGTCTTAACTCTTCCCTGAACTCCATCTCACAATCACCCATTTCCAGTTCTCAACATTTGATCCTTGGTGCTGCCCTCACACTCCTCCTCTTCTTGATCATCAGTGTCATCTTACAGACCAACAGTCTGCTACCTAACTACACTGTCCCCTGTCACCACTTTACAGTCTCCAATCTCCTTCAAACTGGCCCTCCTACATTTGATATATTCTACCTGTGTGCATCTCCCCCCACTCTTGTATGTTAGCCTATGCTCCTCCCTTTTGTTATAGTATGTATTCACCATGGCCATGTCCATACTTTTTGCAAAATCCACTACCATCTCACCATTTGCATTCCTTTGCTTAACACCATATATACCCATCCCTTCCTCATCCCCTCTGTTCCCTTCACCAACATGCCAAATGAAATCTGCTGCAATCCCCACTCTCTCACCCTTGGGTACAGTCATCATCATGTCATCCAACTGATTTCACATTTCTCTTTCTCATCCACCACATAAGCAACTTGCGTAGCATAGGCACTAACAACATTCATCATTACACCATCCATTTCCAGTTTCATAAACATCACACTATTAGACACTCATGCCATCTTCCAAAAACACCCTTGGCATAATGTTCCATCAGGATAACCACTACCCCCTTTCCCCTCCCATCCACACCCTGATAGCGCAATTGTGACCTGCCTCCAATACATCTAGCCGTACTCCCCTTCCATCTGGTCTCTTGCACAGACAATATATCCACCTTCCTCTGGCCATCATATCAGCCAGCTCTGTCCCTATACAGTCATACTGCCAACATTAAAAGTTCTTACCCTCACTACCACACTCCTAGCCTTTCTCCTCTCTTCCTGCCATATGAGTGTTGGATATCCTCCAGGGTATGTCTGTCAATGTAAAGGCTACTGTGCTGTTGAATGACTCAAGTGTGTTACAGCAATATTAAGACAGTGTCACTAATTTAGTCTCATTAACCCCCATGTATGTGTGGTGTCCTACAGATGTCCTACTCTAACGGGTTGAGAGGGATGTCTGGGCAGCAAGACTGTGAATACAGAGTGCCATACTGACATAGAACAGAAATGTATATCAGGTATTATTTGTGCACATGCCAGTATGAATAGGTGAATCTGGCCACCTCATAGGAACAGACATGGGATGCAAAATGTCAGTTAACTAAGCTGAATATGTTGTATACATGTGTAATCTTAGTTAATGTGCATCCAACACAGTAACATTTTTACAGCTACGGGTTATTGCATTGCCCTGACACAGCCATGTGTACTACAATAAGCATGATTATCTGCTTGAAATTGGAGAGATGGCCAACTGTGTTATCACTGTGTGTCCATGCCTACAACAAACAGCTATATGAACACCAACATAGCTGTATGGACTCATCAATACCTTACTTGTAAAACTTGCCTCCAGCAAAGTAGAGTAATCCCTTTTGCTGGACAGCAGCAGTACACAAACCACATACTTGGTCCCTATATTGGCTGTACAAGGCAAATTAGGAGCTGGCACCAACTTGGCATCAAGTCAGCCTTTGTTTGATCAAGCATATAAGGTCACAGGTGGAGTACTGTAAGGCTAACTATGAGTACAAATTGGACACATCCACCAAGGCCAATCACAAGGCCATCTTCACATATGTCTGCAATCTCAGAGGGAACAAACCAACCCACCCTGTAATGGGGGTCAATCAGACCACATACACACACAACATAGCTATAGCCAACCTGCTGCAGATAGGTTTAGGGCAAACATCACCCCCTGCCTCAGCATTACTATAGGTGGATATGCACAGCACCCATACCGCTCCCCTCATCACCAGTGAGCAGGTACATATTGCCTACTGAAAGGCAACAAATGTAAGTATTCATGGGACCTGATAACATCCCTGTCTGTATCCTACATGATCTCAGGCATGCGCTTCCAGCTCCATTACACACTGTATTCACACCAAGCCTTGTCACCATCCACACCCCATCTGCATTGAAGATGGCCAATGTCATCCCTCTACACAAACATGAATGAGAAGTAGAGGATTATGACATTAACTAGCCCTCATTGGGGGGAACATGACACATCAGGACCAGCAGTGCAATTCAAGCAGATACAGTGCTGATAGATTACAGGGGAATGCTGTGGTTGTGAGTGGTGGCTACTGGTATTCAATGTATCAGTGCAGGTTCTGTACATACTGTTGCCAGATGTATGAGGTCCTGTGATGTGTTTCCCTTTTTATGTCTTCTAGGTGCAATGTCACATCAGCAAAGGTCTACTTTCTCAGTGTCTAAGACAAATATAATCATAGAAGCCATACTACAGAACCATGCCATAATGTTTGGCCGGAGCCAGCAACATCTGTGGAAGAGGATCAGCCTGTGGGATGACCTAGTCCACAGGGTAAATGATGTTGGCCTGCATGCACGTACATACGAGCAGGTCCGGCATCATGCAACTGACCTCATATGCCATGTCCGGCAAAGGGCTGCTGCAGTGGCCAGGGACTGCACAGACACAGGGGGGCCCAGCCATGCAGCCCCCACTGACACCCACCAAGGAGCTCCTCGGCAACCTTGGGGCACCCATCCCAGTACAACATCAGAGTACAGACCTCCCCCCACATGCTGGAGGTGGGTGACACTCAGACAATGGATGAGAAATGTGCAGGTAAGGCCCAAGTGTAGATTACTAGGCTAGTGTAGCAGACATACTTATAATTCCAGAGTATCTGCGTGCATGTGTCAAGTCAGATTGCAGTTGTGGATGGGGTTTTCTAATGCATAGATGTGGACATCTATGGTGAAGGACAGCAAATTGTGTAGTATTGGGGGTTGTACTGTAATTGTGCAGACATGCTCCCTGTCACTGCAAGACTTCTGGACAGAGACAAACAGAATGGTGGGACAAACAGCCTAAGATAGGGACATGTGTGAAACATTACTTTCATACAGTGGATATAAACAGTGTACACACCCCTGTTAAGATGTCAGGTGTTTGTGATATATATATATATATATATATATATATATATATATATATATATATATATATATATATATATACAAATTGAGACCACATTATGTCAGTCCACACCTTTTCCAACCTGTAATGTGACCTATGACATGAGCAATTCACTTTCTAAAACCAATCAATCTGGTGGGCACCAAATATGGAGTATGCAAACCTTGCAATAAGCTGGATGCATATGTGTGCACACCCTTCAAATAATATTTTATTGCATCAGCTTGTGATTTACCGACAGCATTCAGTCTGCTTGGGTACACACCAGCCATCAAGTAAAGACACTCTGAGTAACACCAAATAACTGTCTGCTGTCCAAGTAGGATATTCATGACATTTGCTCAGTTGCCTGCAACAGCAACAGCCATGGCTTGCAGACAGCTTACAAAGCAGCAAAGGGATCTCATATTTAAAAGGTATCCATCAAGAGTAGGGTACAACAACATTACCACAGCACTGGATACACTATGGAAGACAGTGGAGACAGTTGTCAAAAGGTGGATTGAATATGGGATAACAGTCCTGTTGAAAAGAACCTGTCATCCCTCCAAAAATGATAACAAGACATGTCAAAACCTGGTCAGGCAGGCTGCCAGGAGACATACTGCAACACTGAGGGAGTTTTAGGAATCTCTTGCAAGTACTGGTGTTGTGTACTACATGTAAGAACACTCTACCATATTCTGCATACGCCTGGCCTATGGGGTATGGTCAGAAGATGGAAGCATTTCCCCACACCAAAAAACATCCAGGGGTAGATACAATTTGCAATACAGCACATCAAGTCTCCCAAAAGCATGTGTGAAAATGTGTTATGGTGTAATGAGACTATGGATTGACCTCACAGCCACAATACCAAAAGGTATGTGTGATGCACAAGCAACACCCCTCTTAACCTGGACACCAACATTCCCATGGTGAATCACACTGGTGGCAATAGCCTGCTGTGGGGATGCTGTTCCAAAGCCAGGACTGGGCCTGTAGTCATGGTGGTGGGAATTCTGAACAGTTCCAAATAATACCCATGTCTGGCACAAATCCATCATGCATCTGCAAGGTTGCTGAGGATGGGGAGGGTTGTCAGACTTCAACATGACAAAGACCTGAAGCATACACCCAAAGCAACCTAAGAAAGGCTCCACCTGAGCACAGTCATGGTTATGGATTGGTCCAGCCAAAGCCTAGACCTACACGAGATAGACAATCCCCAGTGCGACCTGATGAGGGCTGTGCACATGAGTTGCCCTTGCAATCTGACAGAGTTGAGTTACCTTTGCATAGAAGAGTGCCCAAACAATGCCAAGTCAAGATGTGCCATGCTGATAGACACCTTCACAAGAAGTGTGAATGCTGTAAGTCACTTACAAGGTGCTTCAACAAAGTATCATTTTAAGGATGTGCACACTTATGCAACCACCATATTGTACATACTGCAGTCATTATATTTTACACATAACACCTCTGTTTGTTTATCGATTGCATTGCACAGGTCATATGGCACATGAAAGGTGGGTAACATATTTGAATGCATTATTGTGGTGTCATATATTACAAGAACATGGCATGGTAACAGGGTTGTGTACAATTATCATATCCACTGTAAGCTTAGAAGGTTGGTGGTGTTACAGGAATTGTGTGACCATACATTTACTACTGGTTTGGAGGTCTGAGACTCAAATGTATATCATTAATCAGTGATGTCACTCCTCAGATCATCCCAGTTATGTATAATAGAAACACGAGTTATGAGAAAAAGAGCAAACATATGAATCAGACATCTAAACATCCTACAAGGATCTGTACAGTTGTGAGGTATATTCTCTAGTACTTGCCACTGTGTTATACAGGTGAACAGCAATGATGTGTACATGGGTGCAGTCAGTGCTGGGGAAGGTCCATTACATAATAACACTAATAATATATCCCAGAGCTCTATATTGTTAGTTACATATAGTAAAACTGGCTGCAATGCATGATGTTGAGGGCTGTGTGTCATGCATGTCACCATTTAGGTAATGTGTGGTTTGTGTTACAGATTTGTGTCATCTCACCTGTAAGTGTGTGTGTGTGTGTGTGTATGTTTGCGTGTGGATACCAGCCAACCTCAAAGTGCAGGTATTAATGCACATATGTTGTCTTCCCTTCAGAGGTGGTGATGGAGTTTGGGGTGTCTCCTGCTTGAAACTTGATGTCACTATCTCTGCAGACTCTGACAATGATGATAGGAATAGTGAGGTACAGGTGGGGTTGTCAGGAGCTGAATCTGTGCCATTGGCTGGCATTCCACTATTGTCCACACCATCCCCGCACACAGTGACAATGCTCACACACATACCCCATCACCAGTGCACACAGGTGATGAACAGATGGCAGATGGTGGCATTGAACAGGTTAGTGTGGTGACTATGGCAGGTGTGAGTGTAGACACTGGCCATAGAGAGAGTGCAGGTGAGGTCCCACACAGGAAGATGGACAGGGGTGCTTGCTGGAGAGATGCTCCTCATCAATCTGCTGTTGCAAGTGTGACAGCAGGAGTCACCAGAAGCATGCTTGAGCTGTCATGGATGCACAGGCACATAATGAATACCACACCAGACAAATACTCAGGGTGGTGGAGGCATCTCTTCTTGATTTACATGGTGACATACATGACCTTGCTGAGGCCACACATCAAAATACTGAGGTCATGAATAGACAGTGGGGTGAGACCTTGGCAATCCTAGACCATGGCATGTCTGTGATACAGCATGTGGTGGGAGATGAGCATCAGTCACATGGATGTAGGTTAGCACCAACAACAGCTGAGAATCTACTGGGTCATGCACTGTCACACTCCTGAAGTGGCAGTAACACCAGCACTACCGATGTGAGGTTGCTATCTACATCACGCCGGAGCAGGCCATGGGCACTTGGTCCTGTCTGGTCCTGTCAGGGTCACAGATCCAGCAGGCAGCAGCCACAATCAGGAAGCTGTAATGCATCTGGCCTTGGGCCTGGTGGTGCCAGTGATACCCCTGGCAGGACCAGTCCCCATGTCTGTGGCTGGAGACAGTGAACTGGACATCTTGCCATATATGGTCCACAGCTATCCAATGTACCCCTGTGTAGGGCAGCCATATGACATAACTGTGTGCATACATACATACACACACACACACACACACACACACACACACACACACACACACACACACACACACACACACACACACACACACATCTGTATCACAGGCAGGTAACCTTCAGAAACACACAGCCCCTCTGCACAGCCCATCTATTGGATATCCCTCCAAACACATGCACATGATGTCAACCATATTGTCCAGCCTAGGCTTCTGGCAAACCCACACCACACCCTATGCATATGATGATACATGTGCCACATCCCTGTCATCCATACCATTGATGCGGGGACATGCTAATATGTGTCTGATGCACAGGGTGAAAGTAACACATTGTAGCTATGTAATACTATGCAGGATGCTCTCTGCTTGCATTTGTTATGGGTATACATTCAGGTGTATGTACCTTATTAGCCAGGATGCATTATTGTTGTTAGTACCACTGACTGAATGTAGTCTGACATTCTATACTGCTCAGACAAGCTCCTCATGGTCCTGCAGAATGAACTCAGAAAAGCGACTACTTTCTGGATTTAAGTATCTTTGCTTTTTTCACTTGGAATAGCTTCTGTAGCTTACCCTGAACTAGCTTGAACTGTTTTTTTAACTGTTTGCTGCATTATTTTAAAATCTGCACTTAAAGTTATTTTTTAGTCGAATTTGATCAAAAGTTTGTTTGTTTGTTTGTTTAATTTAAGTGTTGAGGCTGCCCACTAAAGTGTGCTAGCCTGTGTAACTGATTTATCACTGTTTCTGCATTTTCTGTGTGTTTCTATCAAAAAAACAAAAAAACAAAAAAAAATCCTTGTTTTCCCGCCTCTCCCCGACTAGTTTAGACCAGTTTACAGGCATTGCTGTATTCTGGGCTGTGGTGTAGTTCCTGTGTTGTCCATTACCTTACTTGGATAGAAGGAAGTTTCTTTGCTCACCAGTGGGAGTGGGGAGCCTTGAGCAGCCTACTTGTCCCTGTAGGAAGTGACCTCAGCACAAGAAGCTGTAGTAATTGGTTGTTTTGGACCATTTCAAGCTTTTTTGTAGTTCCCTGTTTAAAATCCACCTCTGGGCGTTTTTTTCTGGCTATACTGCTCAGACAAGCTCCTCGTGGTCCTGCAGAGTGGTCCTAGCTTCAGAGAACTCAGAAAAGTGACTACTTTCTGGATTTAAGTATCTTTGCTTTTTTCACTTGGAATAGCTTCTGTAGCTTACCCTGAACTAGCTTGAACTGTTTTTGTAACTGTTTGCTGCATTATTTTAAAATCTGCACTTAACGTTACTTTTTAGTCGAATTTGATCGAAAGTTTGTTTGTTTGTTTATTTAATTTAACTGTTGAGGCTGCCCACTAAAGTGTGCTAGCCTGTGTAACTGATTTATCACTGTTTCTGCATTTTCTGTATGTTTCTATCAAAAAAACAAAAAAATAATCCTTGTTTTCCCACCTCTCCTCGACTAGTTTAGACCAGTTTACAGGCATTGCTGTATTCTGGGCTGTGGTGTAGTTCCTGTGTTGTCAATTACCTTACTTGGATAGAAGGAAGTTTCTTTGCTCACAAGTGGGAGTGGGGAGCCTTGAGCAGCCTACCTGTCCCTGTAGGAAGTAACCTCAGCACAAGAAGCTGTAGTAATTGGTTGTTTTGGACCATTTCTAGCTCTTTTGTAGTTCCCTGTTTAAAATCCACCTCTGGGTGTTTTTTTCTGGCTATACTGCTCAGACAAGCTCCTCATGGTCCTGCAGAGTGGTCCTAGCTACAGAGAGCTCAGAAAAGCGACTACTTTCTGGATTTAAGTATCATTGCTATTTTCACTTGGAATAGCTTCTGTAGCTTAGCCTGAACTAGCTTGAACTGTTTTTTTAACTGTTTGCTGCATTATTTTAAAATCTGCACTTAAAGTTACTTTTTAGTCGAATTTGATGAAAGTTTGTTTGTTTGTTTAATTTAACTGTTGAGGCTGCCCACTAAAGTGTGCTAGCCTGTGTAACTGATTTATCACTGTTTCTGCATTTTCTGTGTGTTTCTATCAAAAAAAAAAAAAAAAAATCCTTGTTTTCCCACCTCTCCTCGACTAGTTTAGACCAGTTTACAGGCATTGCTGTATTCTGGGCTGTGGTGTAGTTCCTGTGTTGTACATTACCTTACTTGGATAGAAGGAAGTTTCTTTGTTCACCAGTGGGAGTGGGGAGCCTTGAGCAGCCTACCTGTCCCTGTAGGAAGTGACCTCAGCACAAGAAGCTGTAGTAATTGGTTGTTTTGGACCATTTCTAGCTCTTTTGTAGTTCCCTGTTTAAAATCCGTGTTTGCATGGCTTTGCGCGGTTGTGCGCATAGCGCAGCACCGGTTAAACAAGGTTAAATTTCTTCTGGCTCCACCAAGTCTGCTCTTCAAATTTTCCCTTAAGGAAGCTCTACTCTTAGTATAATCAGACTACTCACTATACTATAAGCCTAGCACTTGTTCTCAATACTTCACTACTAAGTAAGCACTCTCGTACTAAGTAAAGCACTACATCTACCTACCACCCCTGTGAATATCCACTTCCCTTAAAGGTACAGCACTCCCTTATACTGTTCTAGCATGTTGAGTGGTAGATTACTGGCGTCCTCTCCAGTTCAGCTGGTCAATCTGGGTATCTTGAGACAATGCTACAATTGTCTCATGTACACAGACAACTCTCTCCTCCTCCCAACAAACACAAATACATGTGAGAGATGCAACTATATAGCCAAACTGGAGGCTGAACTCTCTCAACTCAGGGCTGGCATGACCAGACAGGATGAGATGGTAACCACACACACAACAATCCCAGTCCCACATAGACCTACCACAACTGAAAACCAAACACATAAAAACACAAAGACATACTCGGAGGCTCTAATAAAAAACTTACCAAAACAACAGAGGCTCCCAAAGCAGACATCCAAAAATCCACCACCTCAAAACAAAACACATGCAACACATACTTCAATAAATGAGTGTGTCAACCAATCGCAGCCCTTAAGGCCAAACACCATGCCTGATACACTAGTAATAGGTGACTCTATAGTCAGACACACTGATGTCCCGCTGACCAGGCTGAACAAGGAGAGGGTGACTCTGAGCTGTCTATCGGGAGCTAGGATCCACTACATAACACATGCACTCAAGTCACTCCAAAGCAAGTACAAATATGACTCCGTCATTGTCCATGCTGGCGTGAATGACCTGAGACGTACCTCCCTGGACTACATGAAAAGAGACATAGAAGAGCTCTCCGATTATGTAGCCCAGGCTTGTATGACCCTGACCCTGAGCAGCATCTTGCCCTCACCAAGAATGATACCACAATACAAAGACAAGATGATCAGCTTTAATAATTGGCTCAAGTACTGGTGTCATTCTAAGGGGATCCAATGTATGTCTGCCTGGGATGACATGTTGGACAAGCCACGCTGCTTCACAAGGGATGTCTTACACCTGTCACCACTGGGCTTCCGGATATTGGCTAAGGCTCTTGCCACCCCCATAGTGCCTTTTTAGGCAAGGCTCAAAAGACAAACCCACCTCCTTAGAAAACAAAAATGGAAAAAAACTAAGGGTAATGCTGCTCAACGCCAGAAGTCTAAATCTCAAGATGCAGGCACTCGATGCACTCCTCAGCATGGAGAACATCGACGTCTGTGCAGTAACTGAAACCTGGTTCAAGGCTCCTGAGAGCACCCCAGCACTACCAGGCTATACCTTGTATCATGCTTTTCGGCCCCAAAACTAGGGCCAAACCACAAAGGGAGGGGGAGTGTCCATATTCATCAAGGACACCCACACCTCCAGGTTAGTAGCAACACATGAAGCATCAGAGACCATACAGGTGCAACTAACCATAGGCAAAACTGCTATACAACTGGTAGCATGTTACAGACCACCCTCCCAATCTCAGGAACCCCACTCAGCCTTCCTGAAGACATTGCAGGATATGAATGTATCACAAAATACCATCATACTGGGAGACTTCAACTACCCAAACATAGATTGGGTACATTATTCTAGCCCTAATACCCTAGCCCAAAGGTTCCTGGAATTCATAAATTCAAATGCACTGGAACAACTAGTCACCTCTCCCACTAGGGGAGATAATATACTAGACCTGATCATCACAAAAATGGGGACAAAATGCTCCACACCGGAAGTATACCCCTCACTAGTGAGATCTGACCACAAACTAATCACCCTGGATATACATATCCCACCTCCACCCCAGCACAAAAGACCACAGTGAAAAACTTTTCAAAAGCAGACTTCACTCTTCTTAAGATTGAGATGGTATCCTTTAAGCCCACTGTGCCAGTGGATACCACATCCCACAATGCCGAATCCTTCACAAATGCTTTCTATGGACATCTCCAAGAATGCATGGATCATGCAATCCCAAATAAATCCAAGTCCCTCTCCACCAAAGGCAAGCGTCCTGTCTGGTGGACCTCAGCCATTAACAAATTGTATAACAAAAGAAGGAAGCTATTGCACGTCAGAGCAAAATCCCATGAAGGGAAGACATCTCTGATCAACATTAGCAGAAAACTACGTTCTCTCATAAAAACATCCAAGGCCAACTTTGAGAGTAAAATCGCTAAGGACACTAAAGATAACCACAAAGCCTTCTTCAGCTATGTTAGAAACCTGGGTGGAAACCCTCAGATATGCTCAGAGTTAGTTCACAACAACAAAAAATACACTGAACCCACAGATATTGCCAACATTCTGGCTGACAGGTTCAGTGCAAATTTCTCCCCTCCCTCACCCCCAAAAGAAGAAATACTTATCCCAGCTGAATGTAATCTCCCTGTCATCTCAGATGTCCAAGTGAGAACCGCCCTAAACAAAGCTAAAAACACAGCATCAATGGGACCTGATGGTATCCCGGGTTGCGTGTTACGTGAACTCCAAGAGGAGCTATACCCACACATAAAAATGCTATTTAACCTTAGCCTTACTTCAGGATATGTACCTGAACACTGGCGTACAGCAACAGTGGTCCCACTCCACAAAGGGGGTACCTCTACAGACCCTGGGAACTACCGCCCCATAAGCTTAACCAGCCTGGTCTGCAAAGCTATGGAAAGAATCATTATGGAACTCATAAACAGAGACATAGGGGACGTACAGACACTTGATCCCACCCAGTTCGGCTTTGTAAAGGGCAGATCCTGCCTTTTGAACCTGATTGACTTTTTCAAAACAGTCACTAGAGCCATTGATGAGGGCAAAGCAGTCCATACAGCCTACCTGGAATTGGCTAAGGCCTTCGACACAATACCCCACTCAGGCATCATAGATAAGCTCAACAGCTTAAACGTAAACCCTTATGTCACTAGATGGGTTGCAAACTGGCTAAAGGACAGAACCCATAAAGTTAAAATCGCTGGAGCAATGTCAGACTCAAAGCCAGTCACAAGTGGTGTCCCACAGGGATCTGTCCTGGGACCCCTCTTGTTCAGCATTTATTTCTCAGATGTTAAAGCAAACATGGGAGGGTTGTGGCTGACAAAGTTCACAGATGACTGCAAGCTAGGCGCCATAGTCGATACAACAGCGGACACATACAATCCTACAAAAAGGCCTCACAGAAATGGACAACTGGTGCCGGAGTCACGGCCTTAAACTAAATGCCAAAAAATGTATAGTCATCTCCTTTGGGAAAAACAAAATACCCACAAATTATCACATAGACAGCAATCCACTGAGTACGGAAAAAGTAATCAGAGACCTAGGGACCCAAGTCGACAGTGACCTTTCATTTGACACCCACATTGTCAAAGTGGTTAGAAAAACATTCTACCTTACACACCTCATCATGAAAGGATTCACATCCAGATCCAAGGATGTCATTGTACCCCTATACTCCTCCCTCATCAGACCCATGATTTAGTACAATGCCCCATTTGGTATGTACCTCACCCGGCATTTGCAACAGCTGGAGAGACCACAAAAGTACCTCACCAAGAGGATCAAGGGTCTCCAACATATGTCTTATCTGCCAGACTAAAGAAACTTCAGCTCTATCCAGTAGCATACCACCTGCTCAGAGGTGATCTCTGCCTGACGTACAAGGCCATGTCCAATCAGGATCTGATGGACATGCTCCACCTCAAAAAATTCAAATCCATCAGGACCACGAGAGTTAAAGACTTAAACCTCGGCACAAGTATGAATAGGACATGCTGGAGGGATAGATTCAAACCCAGAGGCTTCCCATGCTTTGGAACAAGATCCCAGTTCGTATTAGGCAGAGCCCCTCACTGACTCTCTTCAAGAGAAATCTTGATGAGTGGATGGAAGATCATAAGTTTAGCCCAGGGGTCACATCTGTGTCACTGCTAGACAGGGGCACAGTAAACTAATTCTATTATATAAGGGGACCTTCATTGTGTCACTACTAGACAGAGGCACAGTATTCTAAATTTATTCTGTACATTTGTGTACCATTTCATGGGGTGGCAAAAGCCACATTACTATGGCTAGGCTTACAAATGCCCCAGGGCAGATAGCCTGGTACTATACTATGAAACTATGAAACTATGCTGTATTCTGTTTGTGTTCCAGGTGTCTGTGTGTCTGCATGCTGTGACCCTGTAGACATTCCCAAGAGGGATTATGGCAAAGTGGGAATACACTGACTGTGTCATAGATAAGGTACAGCTTTATATGTACATGTATCAGGTGTGTATGCATGCAACAGTGTGTAATGGACACTGTTGTCAGACAGTGTGACCTTGCATCATACCTCTCAACCTGGAAATATCAAAAATCCAGACAAAGGCCCATGAAAAGTAGGCACAAATTTGTACGCTGATTAACATAAAATTTGCATTTATAATTATGTAGCCACACCCACTCCAATGGAACTGTGGGATACCAACTTTCAAACACTAACTAAAGAGCCAAGAACAGACAACCAAAATATGGCCCCACAGTCCACCTGCAGCCATTCCAATGTTCCATTACCTGGCTATTTCATCCCATTTACTATAAACACTCATGTGCATACTGCTTTATTTCTACAATTATTATTTGGATTTTATTGTACATTTTATAGCACAATACACAAACACTAACAGACATCTGCTAAACAAAGCAATACTGTCTCACAACGAAACTAGATTTAACATTAAAACTTCTCTACCCTTGGAACTCACATTCATTGAAACAGCATTGAAACCCACCACACCATAAGTTCATAGGTTCATAGGTGTGTACTAGGCTAATAGCCCTGGACCTTTACAGGCATAGCCCATAGGGTTACCCTGGCATCGTACCACCGAACCTTGGTTCCTAGTGCCTCTGTCGAGTAGAGCCACTGGAGTGATCCCTGGGGTGAATTTTCTATTTCCCATCCACTCATCAAGATTTCTCTTGAAGAGGGCCAGTGAGGTGCTCTGCTTGACATGTTTGGGAAGTCTATTCCATAGCATGGGCAGTCTTCAGATTGTGAACCTGTCCCTCCAGCATGTTCTGTTGATTGTGGTAATGAGGTTGAGGTCTCTGGAGCATGTGGTGCAGAGGGATTGGGATTTCTTTAGATGTAGCATTTCTAACAGTGCTGGGTCAGACATGGATTTGTAAGTCAAGCAGAGATCACCTCTAAGTAGCAATATGAGACAGAGAATAGTTGGAGTTTTTTGAGTCTGTCCATATAGGACAGGTGTTTAAGGCCTAGGATCCTCTTTGTGAGGTACTTTTGCAGCCTCTCCAGTTGTTGCAGGTGTCTAGTGAGGTACATGCCAAATGGGGCACTGTATTCAATGATTGGCCTAATGAGAGAAGAGTACATGGAGACAATGACCTCTTTCTTCCTGGATGCAAAACCCTTAGTAATGAGATGTGCCACATAGAAGGACTTTCTGAACACAGTGGCAACGTGGTGGTCAAAAGAGAGGTTGCTGTCAACCTGTGTTCCCAGATCTCTTATAATGCCATCTGTGTTCACTTGACTACTATCAATGTGGTAATTCAAGGGAACCGGGTTTTTCCCAAAGGGGATGAAGACACATTTTTTGGCATTGAGCTTAATGCCATGGTTTTGAAACCAGTCATTGGTCTTATTCAGGCCTATCTGTAGGATGTCAACATCACTTGGGGAGTTATTAATAACTCCAACTTGCAATCATCTGCGACCTTTGTCAGCCAGAATCCCTTTGTGTTGGCCTGGAATTCAGAGAAGTAGATACCAAACAGGAGAGGACCCAGAACCGAACCCTGTGGGACTCCACTCATGACTGGTCAGCAGTCTGACTTGGAGTCAGCTACTTTCACACTGTGGGTTCTATCTGTGAGCCAGTTTGCAGCCCACCTAGTGATATGGGGTTGATGCTTAGCTTACTAAGTTTTTCTGATTCCTGAGTGGGGAATGGTATCAAAGGCCTTGGCCAGATCAAGGTAGGCTGTATGAGCCACCTTACCTTCATCCACAGCTCTGGTGACTGACTCAAAGACGTCAACCTAGTTGAGCAGACATGAGTTACCCTTCACAAAAGCAAACCGTGTAGGATACAGAGTTTGAAGATTCCCTATATCCTTGTTTTATCGGTCCATGATGATGCGTTCCATAGCTTTGCATATCAAACTCATCAGGCTAATGGGGAGACAGTTCTTGGGGTCTGTAGTCACTCCTCCTTTGTGGAGAGGGATGACTGTAGCTTTGTGCCATTTGGTAGGGACAAAACCTGAGGTGAGGCTGTGATTGAACAGGGCACACAGGTGAGGTGCCAGTTCACTTTGTAGTTTATGTAAAACACAGCCTGGGATACCGTCAAGTCCCATAGAAGCTGTATTCTTGGCCTTGGATAGTGCTGTTTTAATCTGTGAAGCAGTAATAATGGGTGTCTGGCAATCTACTGGTATTGTGATTGTTCCTTTGAGCGGGAGAGAGAGGTAAAGCGCTGAATCTGTCCGCCAGTATATTTGCAATATCTGTTGATTCAGTATGGGAGTTACCATTGTGCAGTAGATCAGATCAAATCTGGGTATTGCCATGGAGATTCTTTACATAACTATAGAAGGCCTTGTGGTTGTCTTTACTATCTGCTGCAATTTTGTTTTCATAACTAGCTTTAGAGGATTTCATGAGGGATCTCAACCTTTTGTTGAGGCTGATAAGGGAGTTTTTCCAGTCTTGGGACTTCACCTTATCCTGCATCAGTTTCCTCCTTCTGTTGTAGACTTTGTTTATGGCAGGGGACCACCATATTGGCTTCCTTTTTTGAGGTGAGCGTCTTAGTTCTATTGGGTATGGTGAGATCCATGCATTTGTGTACATGTTCGTATAGTGCATTGGTGCATGATTTGGTGCACATGCAACTATTCTCCATTTAGATGGGTGCCGTGAAGTTAGCCAGCTCTGTTTTTAAGAGCCCAAAGTTAGCTTTGGAGAAATTTTTCATGGTGGTTGCCTTTGTTGGGGGGTGGGGGGTGGGAGGGATGAGGAGTTCCAAGGTGATTAGCTTGTCATCGGATCTAACCTGGGAGAAGTTGACTATTGGTGTAGAGCAATGGTCGCCCATGTTAGTAATGACCAGGCCAAGGATGTTGCTACTTCTAGTGGGGGGTAGGAATGAGCTGGTCCAGGGCATTGAAATTAATGAACTCCAGAAAGTGTTGGGCAATGTATTTGTACATGGGTAGTTTTCCCAGTTAATGAAGTGGTAGTTGAATTCACCCAGTATGAGAGTGTTAGTTTGTACCCTCATATTCTCCAGGGTACTTAGGAATGTGAAGTGTGAATCTTGGAACATGGTTGGGGACCTATAGCAGGCTACGAACTGAATCACTGTCTTACCCAATGTTAGCTGCACCTGAAGTATCTCAGATGCGTTATGTTGGGCTACCAGTCTGGAGGTGTGTGCATCCTTCATGAATATGGAAACACCACTGCCTTTGGAGCTTCAGTCCAAGTTCTGGGGCCAAAAGGTTTGGAATGAGTTTTAGCCTGGTAGTGCAGGGGTGCTTTCTGCTGCCTTGAACCAGGTCTCTGTTACAGCACAAATGTCGATGTTCTCCATTTTAAGGAGTACTTAGAGTGAGTGCATTTTGAGATTTAGACTTCTAGCGTTGAGCAGCATGACCCTCAAATTGCATTTGTTTGTAGCTGTTACAATGATAATTTGGTCTTTGGAACACTGCCTAAAAAGGCACAATAGGGGTGGCAAAAGCCTTGGCCAGTATCCGAAAGCCCAGGGGTGACAGATGCAGGCCATCTCTGGTAAAGCATCGAGGTCTGTCAATCATGTCATCTCAGGCAGACAGATACTGGATCCCCTTAGAATGACACCAGAAACTTAGCCAATTGTTGAAATCAATAATTTTCTGCTTGTACTGTGGTATCATTCTGAGCGATGGTAGGATGTTGCTCAAGGCTAGGGTCATACTCATCTGGTCTACATAATCCAAGAGCTTCCTCCATGTCTCTTTTCATGTAGTCCAGGGAGGTATGTCACAGGTCATTCATACCCACATGTACAATGACAGAGTCATATCTGTACCTGTTGTTGATGGACCTGAGTGTGTGCATTATGTGGTGGATCTTGGCACCTGACAGGCAGCAGCCTGCTACTTTCTCCTTATTCAACCTAGTGAGTGGGACATCAGTGTGCCTCACTATCGAGTCACCTATGACTAGTGTGTTGGGCATGCTGTTTTGCCTCAGGTGCTTTGGTTGAGTGGCACACTGTTTAGGAGAGTTATGCTTCTCATGATTAGTGTTGTGTTGTGGTGGTCGAGTGCATTTCTGCCTTGGAGGTCTCTGCTGTTTACTTAGATTTTTATTGAGAGCCTCATTGAAGGTGGGTGTGTGGTTTATGTGAAGGTAATGCTGGTGTGTGTTCCACAGAGCTATGTGTTCCATGTGGTGTGGTGCAAGTGTTGACCTTCTCCTCTTGACCAGCTATTCTGGTCTTGGCTGGAGATTGCATGGCTTCCATTTTGAATATATATAAGTGCATCTCTCAAAAGGCTGAGTGTTGGGGGGGTAAGAGGAGAGGGTTGTCAGTGTACATGAGGCTGTTGCTACATTGCCACAGGATACCACAGTTCACCAGGTTAATAGGAGAAAGCACAGGGAACTGACCTTTAGACATGTCTGGAGGAGTGGGCATTAATAAGTACCGGAGCTGTTTACTTGTAGAACATTTAGTGCTGGTAACAATTTTGTGTACTACAATAATTGCTACAGGAAGTCTGGTAAAGTGCTAAACTATCAAGCTAGTAAAAGTACAGGAGAGGAGAGAACTAGCAGATCTAAGGGAAAACTTGAAGAATAGACTTTGGCCCTGCTCAGAAGCTTACAAACCGTCCTGGATACAGCAGATCTGTATCGGGACTAAATTAGTTACAGGAAAGGTGGAAAACAAGTGCAGATGTGGGCTTTTAAACAAAAAAGTTGAAAGAGATGGAAAAACTGCCCAAATGGCAATAAACTACAATTTCTGGGCCAAAAAACACTCCTCTTGTGGTAGATAGGCTTCCTAGTACTTACCACTCCCACTGATAAGCTAGAAGGCTTCCCTCCAACACAGAAAGACTTGGGGGGCTCAGAAGCTTACAAACAGTCCTGGATACAGCAAATCTGTACCTGGACTAGACTCGTTACAGGAAAGATGGGGAACAAGCACAAACATGGGCTTTTAAACCAGAAAGTTGAACGAGATGGAAAAAAATGCCCAAACGGCCAATAAACTGCAATGTCTGGGCCAGTAACCACTCCTCTTGTGGTAGATAGACTACCTAGTACTTACCACTCCCACTGACAAGCTAGAATGCTTCCCTCCAACACAGAAAGGCTTGGGGGCTCAGAAGCTTACACACAGTCCTGGATACAGAAAATCTGTACCTGGACTAGACTAGTTACAGGAAAGGTGGGAAACAAGTGCAAATGCAGTCTTTTGAACCAGAAAGTTGAAAGAGATAGAAGACTACCCAAGCAGCCAATAAACTATAATTACTGGGCCAAAACCCACTCCTCCTGTGGTAGATAGGCTACTTAGTGCTTACCACTCCCACTGATAAGCTATAAGGCTTCCCTCCAACACAGAAAGGCGTGGGAGGCTCAGAAGCTTATCAACAGTCCTGGATACAGCAAGTCTGTATCTGGACTAGGCTAGTTACAGGAAAGGCAGGAAACAAGCTTAGAATATTATTTTTTTTACAGAAAAGCAGCTAAAAAGCAGTAAATACAATTCAAATGCAGTGTAGGCTAGCACACTTGAGTGTGTAGCAATAATACGGCAAACACAGTTTAAATAAATGCAATTAAATTAACAAATGACTAAAAACAAGTGCAGAAGGCAGTAAATTAGAAGGTACTAACAAGCAATAATAAGTGCAGAGTAAGAGCAACTGAACAGATAGCACACAGAACAGCAAACTAAGACAGTTACAGTAAGAACAGCTGAATAAAGTATATATATATATATATATATCTATATATATATATATATATATATATATATATATATATATATATATATATATATATATTTTTTTTTGAGGGAGGGAACAGAGCAGGATTAAGAGGCTACAGGGTTGTCCTTCCCAAATACTTTCTTTGCACACAGTGGATACAGCAAAAGAGATGTGACTAGTATGAGTGCCTAAAATCAGAATATGATCTCATTGCACTCAGTTGAGTGAACAAATGAGATGGGCCCAGAAGGAGTATCCAAATACAAATTTACAAGAGGGGCAGGCAATATCAAAGCCACAAAAATTAACACCAAAACAAGAACAGGGAGGAAGGGTGGGGCACTAACTGTAGAGACACAATATTCAATTCAATTAATATTCAGTGAAAATAAATAAATAAAATGCAGTACTATATGAAAAAATGCAGATAAAAGTGTACTTAAATTCACTTATACATCCAGTTGATTGCAGGTAGATCTTAGCCAGCCAAAGCTCAGATATTTTAGCAGAAATAACCCAAGAAGTAACACTTATATGGCAAGACAAACCCCTTAGGCTAGGAGTTAAACACAGAATATAAGTAAAACGAAATCACATCAAAAGAAACTGCATCTGGCCAGTGGTGGATAAAGATTACCTTTGGGCTGTTTTCAAATCATAGGCCCCTTGCACACTAAACAAGAAACATACATGTATTCTTTGATACACCTTCCCTACTTTATTAAATTATATTCCTTGCATAATACTGCACACGTGCTAGACTTAGAGCGCATTTTAAATTTATTGTTTGAACATTTTTCTAGTAAGCAAGGAAACAAAATGCATGAACCAATAATGACAAATCAGATTCAGAACATTTCCATCATAAAAGTCTACTCAAACGTCTATAATCCACTAGTATCAGTAAATAGGCACAATCTCTGCATAAGTAAAAGTCATCTAAATTCCACATTAAAGAGCTTTGCAACTAATGAAGAGGTTGCTGCTAGCAAAGAACTTTAAATTTCATTGTTTCATCTACAAATAAACTGCCTGTTGCTCTTGAGGAATAAATTTCCTGTTACATTAAAAAAATAAGCTAGTAATATTACAATAGGGAATGGATGGCAAACTGATAACTTGTTCAGAGTTACTAGGTATCTCCACCAAAGAAGACATTCTCAGGACTGCAGCATCCACCCCCTTTAAAAGTACAACACACCACACTATCAGTAATCCATCTACATACTGTGGGTGTAGAACCCACAGCCATCTGCATCAAAAACAAGTATCCTACCCATTATGCCACTAACAAGACAAACCACCCCAACATAAGCAGTACTAAATTTCTCTCCTGCTGAATAAATATGCAGCACAAGATATCCGGAAAAAAACAAACATTTATTGGGGGGTGGGCAGGGACACAGTTTAAATATTGCTTGCATAATCTTAGAAAAATTGCTAGAATAAAATGATTTGTGTTACCAATTTGCGTTTCCTGAAAGATAGGAAGACTGAAAGTTAAATGTCTATTATTTATTTAGTGAACTCAGTTCTCACTAATTTGTGAGAAAACCACAAATTGTAAGAGGAACAGACCAAAGAGTTGAACACAAGTGATGGAGTGGCTAGGGATTTCAGGCTGACACACACAACACACAAGATATCTAAATACTGAAGAAGGAAAGCATATTACACTTACACACTGCAGGGAAAAGGTATCTAAATACTGAAGACAGACATCACCCCTAAACACTGAACTGCTGGGACAGATGAACTGCAGTTTGGCCAGCAGATAATACATAATACTGAACTGATAAATGCACAACTTATTACCCAAAAACCTTGATAGAATATAATGCTGTATAATGCTTTGTGTATGTAAACAAATGCAAGCCTCCTTGCTTTTTTGTGGAACTATTCCTGCTGCAACAAACATAAAAATGCCCTACTTCATTGTTGCCATGCAGTTTATTCAAAATAAAACTGTTTTGGTTGCATGTAACTGCGCAGACAATTCCCTGTTTCACTGTCTTCAGACTTTATTTAAATTCATAAGTCTTAACACATAAAAGAAAAAAACTATATGCAGACAATTCGCCTGTAATACCGATTTCTTTTTTCCAGACAGACTAGAAACCTTCCACCATTCCATGTAATCTACTTATAGTTGCGATATAGCAGTGGGACAGACAAATTGCAAGAAAAAGATAATTAAATACTGAAAAGCGTTAGGCAATTGGCAAATAACGTTAGCCAGAAATAATGAAAAGTGATTGGCAGATAACCATGGCCAATAAATGCACAACGGTTGATTAGCAGCAGAATAATAAATGCACAACAAAATTCTTGACACAATGCTGGGAGAGAAAAATTGCGGGGAGAGCAGAGCATATCAAATTAGAGGGAAAGCATATTACAAGACAAATGTGCAGGAGGGAAAGCTTATTACAAACTTTGCAGCAGATAATGAAATACTGAAAGCATAATTAGAAGCATATTAAAAAACAAACATTGCGGGAGGGAAAGCATATTACAAAACAAACGATGCAGCAGATAACTAAATACTGAAAAGCATATTACAAAAGTTCTGGCAGCAGATTTATTACACACAGTTAACTACAGCCAGAACCAGAACGGTTGATAAATGCACTACAACAGTTAATTAGGAGCCAATAATAAATGCACAACAAAGTTCTTGTGGCCGGCCAGCATATAAATAATGCAGAACATCCACCCAGACAGACATTTGCACATAGTTAAGCAGTGGAATTAGCAGATAGATATTAATACACAACAACAAAACAGTCCAGAGACTTACTAGTACACAGTTAAACAGTTACTGCCCGATAGATAGTTGTTTTCTTACCTGATGGTTGGGACATGTGGGCAGACTTCGAAAAAATTTAATTATGTCTCCCGCCATAGCTGTTATAATTTTTGTTCCCTATTTCTCTCCAAGAGTCCGAGTCAAATACAGGCAGTAGCTGATGTCATCATGCACGCCCCTGTAGGCTGGTGATATGTGGTGACATCAGGCAAAAATTTAAAGAGGTGATACAAAAAAAAAACACAGGGAAATTCAGAAATTAAGGGGGCCACTCAGGAATTCGTGGCACCCCAATATTTTACCCTCAAAACTGGTAAATACCAAGGAATTCAGTACGGTTGAGAGGTCTGCCTTGCATACATATCCCTTGTCACAGACAAGTAGCCTTCAGATGTGTCAGCTCAGTGTTGTGTAGTGCAACAGGCTCATACATACAGAACAGGTTACTGCAGTATTATCAGCAGGTCCCTCACAAGCGTAGCCATTACATTAACTGCAACAGATTCACCTGTCAACACCTGTTGGCCCTGCCATTTCTTTCCCATACACTCAACCCTGATGGAGTCGATGAGGCCATGCATGATACTGTGTGTGATAGGTTTGTGGTATGTATTCCTGAGTTCACCAGGTGGAACAGGGAGACAAAATTGTATATCATTTGCATACACACAGTAAGGACTGACACAGGGGATGAGCACACAGTAACATAAACACAGTTGGCAATAGACAGCTTAGTAAACCTACATTTCCACCTTGATGTACTGTACTACTACATACACATGACATGTCCCACATAGATTATATGCATGGGACATAACACACTACCTCTTACAACACATAATTTTCTGAATGTCTTTATGGATGGTGAGATAACCCACCAGAAATAGGATGTGGAGTCGTATAGTGCTCCTACAAGCCTGGACAATTGATAGTGTGTCAGACCTATCAGCATGATGTTTCAGTCAGGTATGATGTCTGATGCTGGCGTGTGTGTCACTAAACTCGCCATGGCTGATTTGGCAACAATATCACATACATGGGCATTGTTAAAGGACACAGACCACATATAGGTTGCAAACATCTGGATATTCCATAGACATCTGTACAGAGTACTGGTATGGCATGCACAATAGATTAACATACTGCATGTGAGGTAGATGCTGTTACCATGCTGTATAAAGTAATGTCATTGGGAGGTAGCAAACAGGCACAGATGGTACACAAATCAAAATAGTATCAGCCAAACAGGATATGATCTTCACCCAAACTCACACACAGCTGCCAGTGTTGAGATTAGAACTCCTACCTACCTAGTTATTTCTACTATAGGGTTACACAGTTTTCAGATGCAACACGCAGCTTATATGATTTCACTTTCTCCCAAGGTACTTCTAAGGTGAATGACATCAGCAGGCCTAGTACAGTAGGTTGATAGGAAGTTTACAGGGTGGTATACAACTCAAAATGGTATAACACACATGGTATATGATTCTCACACAAACACTTGCCAGTAGTGAAATTAGAACCCCTACCTATCTAGCTATTTCTACTATAGAGTTACACAGTTATAAGATGCACCACAGAGCTTACATCATTTCACCTCCTCCCAAGATACTTCTAAGGTGAATGACATCAGCAGGCCTAGTAAATTAGGGTGATAGGAAGTTTACAGGGTGGTACACAACTCAAAATGGTATAACACACAGTATATAATTCACACACACATACACACATGCACACACACACACACACACACACACACACACACACACACACACACACACACACACACGCATGCACACACACGCACACACTTGACAGTACTGAGATATCTAGTTATTTGTACTACAGTGTTACGCAGTAATTGTACATGCTACAGAGCTTACTGGGCTGACAACTGGCCAAAGGTGCTGATAACTGCACAGCTGAGGTAAACTGTTACAGGTGCCAGAAAGTCTGCCTTCATTTTTTCCCTTAGATCTTGCTAGTTCTTTCTCACATGCACTTCAAATAGCCAAATAGCTTTGCACTTCAACAGGTTTTTTTATCACTTATTCTAGCACATCTGACAGCCATTAGCAGTAGTCGTTCCTCATGGAATTAGCTCCAGTACTTAGTAGTTATGACCGCCTCTCCTGGCATGAATAAAGTGCAGCTCTTTGTGCTTTTGCCCATTAACCTGGTGCACTTGGGCATTCTGAGGCATTGTTGCAACTGCTTTATGTACACAGACAACCCTCTCCTCTAAACTCCCAACACTCAGACTTGTGAGAGATACCCCTATATCACCAAATTGGAAGATATGCACTCTCCAGCCAAGACTGGACTAGCTGGTCAAGTGAAGAAGGGTCAACACCTGTAACACACCACATAGAACACATACCCCTCCAGAACATCAACTATCACAGCTCTGACATACAAACAATAACCACACACCCACCTTCACAGAGTCACTCAATAGACATATACCCAAACAGCGGAGACCACCAAGAAACACACCCACTCAACCACCATAACACAGCACAAACCACAGGATACATATCTCACTTACACAGTGTGCCCCTCAACCTAAGCACCAAAGGCTAACCACCTTGCCTGATACAGTAATCATAGGTGACTCAATAGTGAGACACGCAGATGTCCCACTCACTAAGTTGAACATGGAGGAGGTAACAGTCAGTTGTCTATCAGGTGCCAGAATCCAACACATAACACACCCAGTTAGGTCACTCCGCAACAACTACAAGTATCACTCTGTCATTGTCCACTTATGTGTGAATGACCTGAGACACACCTCCATGGACTATATAAAAAGAGACATAGTGGAGCTCTCAGATTATGTGGGCCAGGCAGGTATGAGAGTAGCCCTGAGCAGTATACTCCTGTCACCCAGAATGATACCGCAGTACAAACAACAAATGATTGACTTTAACAATTGGCTTAAGTGTCTGGTGTCACTCTCATGGGATCCAGTATCTGTCTGCTTGGGATGACATGACTGACAGACTGTGAATGCTTGCCAGAGATAGCCTGCATCTGTCACTCCTGGGTTTCCCGGTACTGGCTAAGTGTCTTGCCACCCCTATAGTGCCTTTCTGGTCAGTGTTCCAAATCAAATTACCACTGTAACAGCTATACATATATGCAATCTGAGGGTCATGCTGCTCAACACTAGACATCTGCATCTCGAGATGCAGCCACTTGAAGCACTCCTCAAAATGGAGAATATTGACATATGTGCTGTAATGGAGACTTGGTTTACAGCAGCAGACAGCACCCCTGCACTAACTGTCTATAACTCATTCCACACCTGTCAGCCCCAAAACATGGACCACAGCTACAAAGACAGTGTGTCTCCATATTAATAATGGATATGCACACATCCAAAGTAGTATCCCAGCATAATGCATCTGAGATCCTTCAGGTACAACTGACATTGGGTAATAGTGCAATTCAGGTCCTAGCCTGCTATAGGTCCATATCCATGTCCCTAGACTCTCAATCCACATTCTTCAACACCCTGCAATCTATCAAGGACCGACCTAACACTCTCTTACTAGGAGAGTTCAACTACCCCTCATCAACTGGGTAAGATACTCAAGCACCAATACACTGGCCCAATGCTTCCTGGAATTCATCAGTTCCAATGCCCTGGACCAGCTTATTCTGACACCCAGAAGAGGAAGCAATGTCCTTGAGCTATGTTGATTACTAACATGTGGGACACTTGCTTGACAACATTAGTCAAATGCTACCTGGTCAGACCCAACATAGAGTAATTACCATGGAAATCCACATCTCACCCATCCCACCCCCGCAGAGGTAAGCACCTTGAAAAACTTCTCCAAAGCTGACTTTGGACTCATAAGAACAGAGGTGGCTAACTACACAGCACCCATGCCGTTGGAAAATACCTGCATGACTGCCGAATCATACATAAATGCACTGTACAAACATGTACATCAATGCATGGAACTAGCCATACCCAACAGAACCATAACACTCTCCTCCAAACACTGGAGGCCAATCTGGTGGTCCCCCTACCATTAATAACCTGCACAACAGAAGGAAGAAACTTTTGCAGAAAAAGGTGGCGTCCCAAGAGTGGTAAAAATCCCTTATTAGCCTCAAGAACAATTTGAGATCCCTCATGAAATCATCTAAAGCCACCTATGATGGCAGAACTGCAGCAGATACTGACAACAATCACAACTCCTTTGATAGTTATATCAAGAACCTCCATGCCAATACCCAGAAGTGCTCTGAGTTACTGCACAATGCTACCTCCTATACTGAGCCAACAGACATTGCCAACATTCTTGCCATCACATTCATTGCCAGCTTTACCCCTCTCTCCCCCCAGGGGAACAATCAGAATGCTAGAGGAATGCCAGGCACCCAGGATTACTGCCATCCAGGTTACACCTGCATTGTCCATGGGCAAGAATACAGCTTCCATGGGGCCTCAAATCATACCTGGCTCTGTTCTACATGCACTACAAAGATACCTGGCACCACATCTGTGTGCCCTGTTCAGTCGCAGCCTCACCTCAGGTTTTGTTCTTCCCAAATAGCACACTATTACAGTCATCCCTCTCCATAAAGGTGCAGCAACTACATCCCTGGGAATTATCAGTCCATTAGCCTGACAAGTCTGATATATACAGCTATGGAGCGCATCATCAGGGACCTGATTGACAAACATATAGATAATCTTCTAACTCTGGACTCCACACAGTTTGGCTTTGTGAAAGGGAGATCATGCCTGTTCAACCTGACTGACTTCTTTGAATCAGTCACTAGGGCTGTGTATGACAGTAAGGCACTGCATACAGCCTACATCAATCTGGCCAAGGCTCTTGATAGCATTCCTCAGTCAGGAATTATGGATGAACCCACCAAACTAGGCATCAACCCCTATATCACTAGGGGCGTGCAAATTGCCTCACAGATAGAATAAACAGTGTGAAAGTAGCAAGCTCCAAGTCAGACTGCCAGCCAGTCATGATTGGAGTTCCACAGGGATCAGTTCTGGGTACCCACTCCCCTGTTCAGCATCTACTTCTCAAGAATCCAGGCCAACACAAAGGAACTCTGGCTGACCAAGTTCACAGATGACTGCAAGCTTGGAGCCATCATTAACTCCACAAGTGATGCAGACATCCTACAGAAAGTCCTCACTGAGACCACTGACTAGTGTGGAAACCATGGCCTGAACCTTAACACCACAAAATGCATCAGCAGCCCCTTTGGTAAAATCCCAGTTCCCACTAAGGACCATATTGATGGGAGCCCACTGAACACTGTAGGCATTATAACAGATTTGGGGACTCAGGTTGACAGCAACCTCTCCTTCAACCACCACATTGTCATTGTGGTCAGGAAATCCTTCTATGTGGCACATCTCATTATCAAGGGTTTTGCATCCAGGAAGAAAGAGATCATCATCTCTGTGTACTCTTCCCTCATTACACCAGTCATCATGTATAATGGCCCATTTGGCATGTACCTCACTAGACACCTGCAACAGCTGGAGAGGTCACAGAAGCACCTCACAGCAAGGATCCTAGGCATCAAACACATGTCCTACATAGACTCAAAAGACTCTTGCTACTCTCTGTCTCATATCAGCTACTTAGATACAATCTCTGCTTGACTTGCAAAGCCATGTCTGACCCAGCTCTTTTACAAATGCTACATCTATAGACATCCCAATCTCTCTGCACCATACACTGCAGAGACCTTGACCTCCTTACCAAAATCAACACAACATGCTGGAGGGACAGGATCCTCACCCAGAGACTGCACATTCCATGGAATAGACTTCCCATACATGTCAAGTAAAGCACATAGATTACCCTGTTCCAGAGAGATCTTGATGAGTGGATGGGTAATAGAAAGTACACCCCAGTGTTCACTCAAGTGGCTCTACTTGATGGGGCACTAGGAACTAATGTAGAGGGGCACATAGGCAGGGCACTTCTATGTGCTATGCTTGTAATGGCTCCAGGGCCATTAGCCTAGTACACAACTATGAACCTATAAGGGGAGTGACATCAGCATGACTGATAAAGTAGGCCAGTGGGTGGGACACTTATCAAAGTATGTCTCCCTATAAACATACACACTTACACACCCACATTCACCAGATCTGAGAGTAGAACCTCTGCCTATCTAGTTATTTGTATTATAGTGTTACACGGTTATTGCAAAGGCTACAGAGCTTACTGGATTGACAACTGGCCAAAAGTACTGACAAGGGGAATTACATCAACATGACTGATAAAGTATGTCAGTAGGTGGGAAACTTATCAAAATACTTCTCCCTACAAACATATACACACTTAAACACCCCCACACACATTTTAGGTATACTATATATTATGTTACATATGTATTTTTAGATATATATATTCATTCACTTGTTCACTTATAGATGCTTACTTACTCATATATTAGTGTGTACATTGATCCACTCATATATATTTATTTATTTATCTATTTATTCATTCATTTATTTATTTACTTGGAATTGTTATGGTGTAGTTCTCAATGTTTATGATGAATTGAATATGTAACTATGAAACATAGCTTCCAGATAGATAATTATGAGTTTGAATATACTTTCTAAGTGTTTTCTTAGTAACCATTTTTTAGTAACTACTGATGTATGTGCTAGATTATTACATCCATACATATATATTTTGGTTTTAACATTTCAGATGTGTATATGTATACACATTACATATATCTCTTATTGTCTGCTTTCATAATATACAACTATTATATTCAGTTTAGTTTTAATATGCTATTCAAAGAATTTACAACGCAGCTTGATTTTCTAGAAGACACCTAAAATGTATATGAATGATGACCTGATATCGTAGAATGAATGCTATCAGCACTAAATGTGAGCATGACTTTAAAAGTAAATTATACTCTTTTATTAAAGAAAGATGGTTGTTAATTAATTAACTAATTAGATAAATGGTGCAATGAAGGATTAGAGTACTATTTAAGTTGAGCTGCTTTATTCTATAATGAAATCTGATGAAGCGTATCATGGATAATGAAAGCTCATTTCATTTATTTTATTTGTTCGAATAAAGAAGAAGTTGGATTTTTACTGTGAACTGGTGATTATTCCATAGGAACAGAACTGTTTCAGTCGTTTTGCTCTGGTTCACCTGTGTTATTTATTCGTATTGCTCTGGTCGTGACAAGTGTTCCAGGTTTAGTTGAACGTTTTTTTCTGTATTTTTTGGCTGGTAACTGTAACCGTTTCAACTAGCAAAATGGCTCATCCTGCTATCGAGCTAGATTACAATCCGGAATCGAGGGCTGGTGCCAAGAGATGGTCGAATATTGTTAGCAATGGTCCGAACCCTTTATTGAGTCTGGATTTTGGGAAAGACCTGAACTCCCAAGTTGAACAAGGTAACTGCAACATGGAACTGTTTAACACACTGTACAAACAACTAGAAAATACGTTATATAAAATACAACGCTATAATTGGCAACGAAAGCATTTAGAAGCATCACTACACTTTAATTTAATACCTAGGGGATTGAGAGTACTATGTATGCCGACTTACGGCGACAGTCAACCAGAACTATTAAGAAAGTGGCAAGAGATTAATCTAAACACCAGCCGGCAATATATGCAACTTCTAATAGAATATTTCATGCCCCTTGAAAGTGATTTGATCAACAATGCAAATAAGCTTAACCAAGAAATTTGTGAAACTTTTAATAATGAATTTTGCTTAAGCAAAGTAGAAGCGTTATATATTCAAGTTGAAGCATATAGTAACAGACTGCAATCCATAAAACAACGCAAACTACAGCGTGACCATCGTGACTTTGCTGAAGGTCACGTGTTCATTTGGCCACTGCACGCACCAGGAAGATGCAGTCAAACACAATGAGAGAACATTACATCCTGAAAACTTGAATCATGAAGAGTTAAGAGCACAAAACACTACGGTGGTCCAGATTAATGATACCAGAACTTCCGATAGTGCATTCACCACACCGCCAGAGGTGGCGGATTCGTTATTACATGCTCCTGCCTCTACACCCCTACCGAACCAGGAGGCAGAGAAAGGAAATCAAGATAGAAGCAGTAAAGATACAGGGCAATTCTGAAACGCCATGCAGTAGCCCCCCTTTTTTTACCCTATTCAATCAAAAAACCAATAACTTTCAGGGAGAGATCCAGGAGCTAGGAGAAACTAAAAGGACTCTTCGAAGAGAATGGACAGCAAAGACAACGACAGAAGCAGTAAATGACTTTTCCTCTTCTTTGTTTTTTAACCTTTCTAGTTATACGCTGAATGAATCTGATATTAGTCTCCTAAATAGAGGTCTATCGTTTGTGCCTTCACAAGCAAGCTGCTTACAAGATATGTTGATAGATTTAAGACTATTTAGTCGTAAAGTAGCACTTAAACTGATGTTTTATAATGAAGTAAATAATAGTGAAGAGAATAAGAGTGCATTTAGTTGCAAAAAGAAAAGTGTATATTGTCCACCACTACCTAGTCATGTTGATTGTTTTGTAAAGCTATGCGAAAAAAGTTTGTATGATTATTTCTTTCAAGGCAATAGAAAATGTCTATATTTTAATATGAATAAGTATGAAAGGATATCTCTACAGGAATTAACAGGAGAACACTCCATTATTATTAGACCAGCAGACAAAGGAGGAGGCATAGTGATACTGGATACAGAACAATACAATGCACTGATGGCATTAATGTTAAGTGATCAGGATACATATATAGAAATCACTAGTGATAAGTTATCAGAAATACTGAATAGAATTACTGATGAGTTATACGACATGCTAATGTGTCGACAGATTGACAAAGTATTGTATGATTTCTTATATATAGAATTTCCACAGATACCACACATAAAAGCATTACCTAAAATGCATAAAGAAATGTCCCCCCCTCCCCTTAGGCCCATCGTAGATGGTGAAGGATGGGCCACACAGAACATTTCTATTTTTATAGAGAAGAGCCTAAGACCTATCATGAATCAAATTTCCACCATTCTGAGAGATAGCTATCAGCTATTGGAGATGCTGAACAATTTGGATATAACATTAATTCCTGGGGTTCACATGCTAATTACTTTAGACATACAAAATCTCTTTACTAGTATTCCAAATGATTATGGAATTCAGAGTATTAGAGAATTACTCCAACACTACCCTGAAGTTAGTAGAAATAAAAATATACTAATATGTCAATTGCTGGATATGGTTCTTTCCAACAATGTTTTTTCTTTTTCCAACCATTTATACCTACAAAAGTGGGGTGTTGCCATGGGCACACCCTGCGCTAACACCTATGCCAATTTGGTGATGAACTGGTGGGAAAGGGAATTCCTATTTAGTTATCCTCTATTCAAGAATGCTATTATGTATTCAAGATTTGTAGATGATATCCTAATTATTTGGGATGGAACAAGAGAGCAGTTCTCAAGTTTATTACAATATATGGAGAATACCACTCATTTTCTCAAATTTACTATGGAAGCATCATACATAGAGATTAATTTTCTAGATCTGAATCTGAAAATAGAAGAAGGAAAAATTACATCAAATATTTATAGGAAAAATTGTTGGAAGAATACTATACTCAGCTACGATAGCATGCACCCCAGGCATGTCTTTAGAGGCATTGTTAAAAGCCAGTTTACTCGATTGAATAAATTATGTAAGAAAAAGACAGATTTTCTGTTAGAAGTAGAAGTGATGGAACAACTGTTCCTGAAAAGAGGATATAACAAAAAAATGGTGAGGGAAATAAAAGAACAAGTCATGAAAGATAGAGATGGGGTTTTAGTGGAAAATGACACATGGAGGTCCTACAATAATAATAAGCAAAGATATAACTCAAATTTCAGAGAAAAAGTTCAATTCCTGACCACTTATACTAATGATAACAAGACGATCACACAAACTATAGGACAACATTGGCCAGTATTAACGGTGGATGAAAGAACTAGGAAAATAATAGGAGAAACGCCAAGATTCATATATAGAAACAATAGAAATCTAAAAAGATTGCTATGTAAGACACACAAAAAAGAACTGCCCTCAGTCCCGAGACTATGCTTTAATTTAGGTACCTTTTGCAATAAATGTAATATGTGCAAGTATATTACTGAGGTCCAGGAGTTTATACATCCAACCTTGAATTATGAATTCAAGCCTAGTTTCTATGCCACATGCAACACATGTAACGTCATTTATCTTGCAACATGTGAATTCTGCACAGCTTTTACATAGGACTCACCAAAGAGAGTTTAGAAAAGGATCTATAACCACACATATGATATTAGAAAAATAATGAAACCAATGCACTGGCCAAGCATATAAAAGAAAATATAACACATAATTTTAAATTTAGAGTTTACAAATAGTTGAGACAAACATGTATGGAGGAGAATCAGTGAATATGCTTGAACTAAAGGAACTTCATTGGATCCTAAGGATGAGGGCACATTGCCCCCCGGGTCTCAACCAGTATGTTCCAATGAGACCAATACTAAGATAATTCTAATATTTGAACTAGATGCTTGGCCTGGATGTTCTAGGATATTATAGACCTTGTGAGACTATACATAGACCTAAATCTAAATTTATATTAAGTTTTTGCCTAGGTAGATGGAAATATTACTTGAATATACACATGTACATACATTTTTCATTTTTTAGGTTTTATTATGTTAAATAACTTATATATTTATAATTAACCGCAACAAGAGAATAATATGTGGATGTATGAAGATCACACACATCATATACATGTTTATTTATTTATTTATTTGAGAAATGTTTACATTTATTCTTATTTCTATAACACTATGTTATAGAAAATAAGCAAGATCACAAATATTTATTATCTATTTATTTTTCTATTCTGTATTTATTCATCTAACTATTCATTTGTATATTTATATTGATAGGCATATATTATAACCTCATTAGTCAATATATATGCCCAATATCAATCAAATAGGATATATTTATAACTGACAGGAACTGTTAGCAATAAGGTCACTTACATAGTTCCTTCAGTATATATATGTGTCTATATATATATATATTTTTTTTTAGGTATAATATATATTATGTTACATATGTATTTTTAGATATATATATTCATTCACTTGTTCACTTATAGATGCTTACTTACTCATATATTAGTGTGTACATTGATCCACTCATATATATTTATTTATTTATCTATTTATTCATTCATTTATTTATTTACTTGGAATTGTTATGGTGTAGTTCTCAATGTTTATGATGAATTGAATATGTAACTATGAAACATAGCTTCCAGATAGATAATTATGAGTTTGAATATACTTTCTAAGTGTTTTCTTAGTAACCATTTTTTAGTAACTACTGATGTATGTGCTAGATTATTACATCCATACATATATATTTTGGTTTTTAACATTTGAGATGTGTATATGTATACACATTACATATATCTCTTATTGTCTGCTTTCATAATATACAACTATTATATTCAGTTTAGTTTTAATATGCTATTCAAAGAATTTACAACGCAGCTTGATTTTCTAGAAGACACCTAAAATGTATATGAATGATGACCTGATATCGTAGAATGAATGCTATCAGCACTAAATGTGAGCATGACTTTAAAAGTAAATTATACTCTTTTATTAAAGAAAGATGGTTGTTAATTAATTAACTAATTAGATAAATGGTGCAATGAAGGATTAGAGTACTATTTAAGTTGAGCTGCTTTATTCTATAATGAAATCTGATGAAGCGTATCATGGATACGTGAAAGTGCTCATTTCATTTATTTTATTTGTTCGAATAAAGAAGAAGTTGGATTTTTACTGTGAACTGGTGATTATTCCATAGGAACAGAACTGTTTCAGTCGTTTTGCTCTGGTTCACCTGTGTTATTTATTCGTATTTCTCATATCAGCTACTTAGATACGATCTCTGCTTGACTTGCAAAGCCATGTCTGACCCAGCTCTTTTACAAATGCTACATCTATAGACATCCCAATCTCTCTGCACCATACACTGCAGAGATCTTGACCTCCTTACCAAAATCAACACAACATGCTGGAGGGACAGGATCCTCACCCAGAGACTGCACATTCCATGGAATAGACTTCCTATACATGTCAAGTAAAGCACATAGATTACCCTGTTCCAGAGAGATCTTGATGAGTGGATGGGTAATAGAAAGTACACCCCAGTGTTCACTCAAGTGGCTCTACTTGATGGGGCACTAGGAACTAATGTAGAGGGGCACATAGGCAGGGCACTTCTATGTGCTATGCTTGTAATGGCTCCAGGGCCATTAGCCTAGTACACAACTATGAACCTATAAGGGGAGTGACATCAGCATGACTGATAAAGTAGGCCAGTGGGTGGGACACTTATCAAAGTATGTCTCCCTATAAACATACACACTTACACACCCACATTCACCAGATCTGAGAGTAGAACCTCTGCCTATCTAGTTATTTGTATTATAGTGTTACACGGTTATTGCAAAGGCTACAGAGCTTACTGGATTGACAACTGGCCAAAAGTACTGACAAGGGGAATTACATCAACATGACTGATAAAGTATGTCAGTAGGTGGGAAACTTATCAAAATACTTCTCCCTACAAACATATACACACTTAAACACCCCCACACACATTTGCCAGATCTATGAGTAGAACCCCCTGCTTATCTAGTTATTTATACTATAGTGTTTCACAGTTATCACATGTGTTACAAAGTTTAATGAGCTAACAACTTGCCAAAGGTGCTGATAAGGGGAATGACGTCTGCAGGACTGATAAGGTAGGGCAGTGGGTGGGAGACTTATCAAAATACTTCTCCTTACAAACATATACACACACTCATTTGCCAGATCTGATATTAGAATCCTGTCTAGCTAGTGATTTGTACTACAGTATTACACAGTTATCACACATGCTACAGAGCTTAATGGGTTGATAACTGGCCAAATGTGCCAATAAGGGGAATGACATCAGCAGCCCTGATAAAGTGGGACACTGGGAAGTGTTGTGGGTGGGAATGGCCTAAAACTGCTTCACCTACAAACAAACACCCCCTCACTCTCACATACAAAACTGTCACACACACACAGTTGCCAGAATTGAGATTAGAACCCCTACCTTTCTAGTCATTTGCACTATAGTGTTACACAGTTATCGCACACACTACAGAGCTTTTAGGGGTGATTGATGTCCAATGGTACTTCTAAGGTGAATGAAAGCAGCAGATCATGTGAAGTAGGGCAATGTGAAGAATATTGAGTCGGAACAGTCTCCTAATACTTGGACCTATGGAGACACTCACACACACAGGCAGTGATGTGATATTATAAACTCAACCTCAGTGCTGTTACACAATAGGGCTCACCTTTTATGCTGGCATGTGCAACTGTTTACAACTAGTATGGCACTGCCCACAGCAGGACGTTACTGTATGCCATTCAGGGTATCCGTGTGTGTGACTCACTCTGTCTGTGTTCCCCTGTATCTCTCTCTGTATCACTGTCTCTCAGTTCCCCACATCTATGTGTGTGTGTGCTTGACATATGTTATCTGTTGCCCTATATATATATATATATATATATATATATATATATATATATATATATATATATATATATATATATATATATATATATATATATCTGTGTGTGTGTGTGTGTGTGTGTGTGTGTCTTATGCAACAGATGCAGTTATATCACATATGGGCAACCTACAGCTATCTGTGGGTAATCCTGTCTGATGTGTGTGTGGGGGGACAGTTGAGGTGTACATAGTTGTCTGTATGCACAAACATGTATACACAATACAGTCATATATTCCAATGTGGGTTCCAACATGTCCTGTAATTCTCTAAGTATAGGAGCATGCCCAGTATGACCTTCTATAATTAGGGTGGGACTCCATTCCAGTCCAGTCCAGGGTTTTGTGTGCTAGAGCCATACCTCTCAGGAGTACACAGGACTTTCCTCAGGGTTCTTGATTTGTTTAGCAGACATTTTCTGACATATCTGTAGTCTGAAACTGCAATGTATTGTGTCATTACCTAGTGCTAAACATCCTCAGATCATCACAGTGCTTTACCAGAGGAATACTAGCTGCATGATGCATAGACCACTATTATGAGGGCAGCTATGTAAATTCTTGCCAAACAAGGCCATTTGTGAGGTGTGGCTACAGCCAATGTAGTAATGACACACAGCTGTATAAACCATCCAGCAACCTGGTGATATACTGGCTGGGGATCTCCTGCTTGTGTGGTATCTTTTTAAACTGACATGTCATATCATTGTGTGTGTATACCTCTGACCTGTTCATTTTTTAGCAGGGTGTCCAGGTGTTTGCCTAGAGGTTTCATCCTTTCTATGTAAACTTGTGTTTTTATGACAAGTTAGTTACATATAATTGAAGTGTGATGTTACAAAATAATACAGACATTACTGTTGCAGAATACATATCCTTCAAACCATTCCTGCTACTGCAAACCCCTCACCGTACCAACTTTCTCAGTATGCAAGGGCAATATTTACAACACATGCCTATCATTGTGCATTTGTTCCACTTTTATTTCTGCCCTTGTCCAGACATCTTGCTGTAAGAGGTTAGGAGTTATGGGTGTGGGTACAGAGTACATTCAACTGTGCAGGCATGTACATTATTTGTAAAAGCAAACATAAGAAAAAGGATTATTGAGAATGACCACTGGCAATAGTACCACAAAGCATTTATATTCACAAAAGCCTTCGCACCTCTGCTACACATCATTCAAGAGGTCACTAATATGTGTTGTATATTCCACATAGCCCTATGACTTGCTGTCATGTCAGTGGCAGAGCAGTTGGTGTCACTAACATGCATAACAGTTCACACTGCAGTTATCTGCACATGCCCTTGTCAAAGGCATCACTGTACCTAGGGCAGTACAAGACGACCGCCAGGAGAACGTGCTGGCCAGATCCAGACAGTATTAACCACACATACACATAGTTCAACCCCTGCATATTGTGGACAGGCAACATGTTTTCGTGTGCATTGGTACAACCCTGCCAATTTGTGCTATGCTGCTATTTCTATGCAAACATATATGTTACTGTATTTGTGTGGGTATATGGGGGTTACACCTGTCAACTGTATGCATTTGCACAGACTGTGCTGATATTTGCTTTACATTTTGCTTCCATTTACCATACTATTGTGCCCTGTCTTGGGGACTGGAGGCAGATCACTAAAGAGCACAGGTCAGATTGTACTGTTATACATTTCAGTTTCAGACTTCTTACCCTTTATAGCCTTAATGCAACTGTGGGTCATGCTGTGCTATCACTGTGTGAGTCTGTAGGGGGTTAATTCAACATTGCCGCCATTTGTGTGTCTTTACCAGACATTCCTCTGTGGTTTTCTACAGCTGATTTGCTGTGTGGGTGTGAGGGGTGGTTATGGGACCCCCATCCTGACATCCATACCTGTGACCTGTGACCCCCTAGTTAGTTGTCCCCACACATATACTGCAGTGGAATTTGCCACCTTAGGTACTACTGCATAGTGTGTGGAGGCTAGTTTTGGTCAAACATTTTCTGGTGTCCTACATAGCTGTCAGTTGTATGCTGCTATCCCTGTAGGTCACCCCATTCCTTTGCATGCATGCAGGATTACCATAGCTATACTAGCAGAACATAATATTCTATTCATTTATTGTTAAGAAGACTGACTTACTTTGTGCTTTCAGCAGTTGTGAGGATGGTGCTTGAGGGCCACCTATGTTGGATGCACACAGTACACTGCCTATACATGCTAAGTTACAGGTAATGTGATGTGTGTCTCATCCATTTTACTGTGTGCATGAGTCAGAGAGAGGTGTCAGTCCCTGGGGTTCCTACAATGTCAGTGTGTGTGCTATGCATTGCCTCTTTGCCAAGGCATGAGCATCATGAGCATGCCTCCATCTGCCTTCGGGAGCAGGCTCAGATACCTCCTCCTGTGAGTCCCTCTGTGCCTGTGGGGACCTTGGCAATGGTGCTGGGCTGTGTGGCCCTTCCCCATGCTGTTCCTGCTGCATCTGTTTCCACAGGATCATATTGTGTGGCATGGCACATACTATGAACATGTGTGCACATGTGGCTAGAAAGTACTGCAAGGCTCCACCAGATATGTAAAGGCAGTGGAACCGTGACTTGAGCATCCCAAACACATGCTCTGTAATGATCCTGCTTTGAGTGTGTGCCTCATTATGTTGTTCTTGTGTGGGTGTGTGTGCATTTCTGATTGGTGTCATCGTCCATGGCTCCAGTGCATAGCCAGCATCCCCCACCAGATGGCCATATGGGATGCCCTCACTGGCAAATGCCTGGTATAGTTGTGATGAATGCCAGATGTGGGAGTCATGATAGCTTCCAGGGCTGCCAGCACACACATTCATGATAATGCCCTGGGCATTGCACATGACCTGGCAGTTCATGGAGGGGAAGCCCTTGCGGTTTATGTAGACCCTACCCTGTTCACTGAGTGGTGCTTTGATATGGATGTGCGTTCATTCTATGGCACCCAGTACCTCCAGGTATTCTGCTACACAGTGGAAGAGATGAATATTGCTGGTCCTCTCCTCAGAGGTGTTGGGGAAGTAAATGCATGTGGGAGCATGGCATCCAGGAACTGGTGGAGTACCCTGGATGCAGATGCCTATGAGACCCCCATGATGTCCCCAGTAGGTCTTTGGAAAGTACCTGTAGCTAGAATTCTTAAGTCTACACATATCTTGGTATCCATTGGGATGGGTTCCCCTCTGTTGGTTCTAGCTCTGATTTGAGGCCAGCACAGCTCGGTGATTCACTGAAGTATGTCTCTGTCCACCCTGTAGCACTCTACTATAGCCAGATCATGTAGCCCCTGGTAGGTTACCCTGGGTCTGAGCGCTCTTCTCCTCCTCCTTGGTCTGTGGTGGTTGTCAGCATTATACTCTTCTCTGCTGTCATCCTCTAGGACATACCGATGGATTAAAGCAATGGCAGCCCCTAACATTTTTCCAGTTAAAATTCCCCTCTCATGTCTACAGCAAAGGTGCAGAGTTTGTGGGAAAAAACAGACTGTAAGGTGTTTCCATACTTTATACTCTTGTGCTGCAGATGCTGCCTGTATGATTGGCTGACTATGATACATTCCAGCTGCCACCTATATTACTTTTGGCTTTGCTTTGTCTACTCTGAGTGTTATAGGCATTAGTGGTAATTTGTGCATATTGCCTTTATACTGCTGTTGCCCTTTTTTTAATTATTTTTTACTTACATCTCTTCCCATTTTCAGCTATGCAGCTACCTGCCAGCTGTATTATTGTGTGCTTTTTATGGCCCATTGTGAGTTGCAAGAGTCACATATTAGTGATTTCTACTTCATTTCTCCTTTACTGTGCTGTTGCCCTTTATTTTTTTTTACATCTCTTCCCATTTTCAGCTATGCAGCCACCTGCCAGTTGTATTATTGTGTGCTTTGCATGGCCCATTGTGAGTTGCAAGAGTCCCATATTAGTGATTGCTACTTCATTTCTCCTTTATTGTGCTGGTGCCCTTTATTTCTTTTTTGACATCTGCTCCCATTTTCAGCTATGCAGCCACCTGCCAGCTGTATTATTGAGTGTTTTCAATGGCCCATTGTGAATTGCAGAATTCCATATTGCTGATTTGTACTGTCATTCCCTTGTTCTGCTATTTCCTTTCTTTTTTTCCTATATCCTTCCTGTTTAAGCCCCAGCGCACTGCACAGCCCCATTTAGGTAGTGTAAACCGCAAGAAATGGCCCTCCCCTGGGTGCAAACACACTCCTCAGTCCATGGAATAAGAGTATACAGCCTCAGACACAAACCCCACCTCACTTAGCTGTGCTTAGCTAAGCACAAACCCAGGCAACAGAACTCCAGTGTACTTACAGTAAGCATGACACACACCCTTTTCATGTTAGTTATTCCTCCTGCCTACACAATGGTGTTACAGTACCTACACGGTTAGGTGCAGTGTGACAAGCCCCCTCATTAACATACCCCACTGCCTTAATCCATAGTTACTGCACTACACAAGAGCCTTCCCCCCTCAGCAACGACTGTTCCCTGCCATTGTTTTGATTCTGCTTGCCACTGAGTATAATGTCAAAATGCAGGTTTCCTTTAAAATGGACTTTTCAACTTATTTTTTTTATTTTCCCCCGAGATCCTGTTTGTGAGGTTCTTCCCTATGCTTAAATGGCTAGATCAGCCAAAAAAAAAAAAAAAACTTTTATTTTTTTAAAAATTAAACACTTTAACATGCCAATGGCATGCCTACAGATTAGGGTACCTGCTTTTACTGGAGCTGTCATGGCTTCGTTTTCATTTCTGCAGAAATGTATTTGGCTACTAGCCGAATACATTTCTCCGGCTTACACTGCTCCTGCTGGGTTACCTACCTGCTTCCTGGATTGCTATTTTACCTCATTTGCATGGTTTTCACCAGCAAATGAGGTAATTAGCATCCTGCATAGATTTCCATGCAGGAACAGTGCCAACTTGCTCGTACACATCAATACAGAACATTCCTGGATCTCTCAGTGGCCATATTCTGTCCAGGAGCAGCTACACTGCTCCTGCACAGAAATTTTCAGTTGGTGAATCTGGCCAAGAATGTCCACATCCATGACTCATATATCTTGTTGGTTACCCAAATTAGTGTAGTTTTCCAGCAAACGTGTTTTTCAAGTCACTAAGGGTTGAAGTCAGATATTACTGACAGTTGACATTGTAGTTTCAGACTTCATACTCATCAAATATTCCATGCTAACACAAATCATTCCATCAACTTTATAACATTATTAGAGCAATATTTCACAGCTGTCCTTCTCTTTGGACCTTCATCACCCCATTATTCATGACTTTGTTAAGATTTCTGGCTCCCTGAGGCTGGGAGGTTAGCTCCTAGCAGTTATCAACATGGTCTTTCTTTACATTTTGTGGACTGTGTTATGTTGGTGTTATGGACCCCATGACACTCCCTAAAGGGCACTGTGGGTGAGGCATAGGCATTTGCCAGAGGCCTGTGGGCCAGGTGTGACAGATGCAGGCCATCTGTAACAGGGCAGTGCATTCTTATGATCCATATATTCCCAGGCTGCTGGCAGGAGACACCCCTGGGATGGCACCAGTAAGTTGACTGCAGGTGTTGCTGACAATTGCTTTCTGTTATGATTGCACCATCACTCTGGGTGACAATTGGATGCTGCTTAAGCCTAGGAACATGTTACTGCATTTCTATGGGACTATGGGGGGGGGGGTGACATAACTGTTAACTATCCAAACACAGAATCCACAGGAACACGGAGCCCAAAACCTAGTCCGCAAATAAATTTATTCAATGAAGCGCTTTTCGTTGACGTTGAAACGCCAACTTCATCAGATTCAAATAACCAAATACATCCAAGACCATATATAACTTCTTCTAGTCATATGACTGCCATCAGCTGACAACAAAACTTATCTAAAACAACTTGCACATTTAAATGCAATAATTTGAAAATTCACTTTCAGACTTTAAAAAGTAAAATAACACCTTCACACCATCCATGTTTGTATATACTACAGTAAATGTGTGAAAGTGGCACTTATTTGAAAAGAAAATTTAAATATTCACACACATTTTTAAATTTGTGTGAATATTTAAATAGATTTTTTCTTTTCAAATGAGTGCCACTTTCACACATTTACTGTAGTATATACAAACATGGATGGTGTGAAGGTGTTATGTTTTATGTGTTATTTTACTTTTTAAAGTCTGAAAGTGAATTTTCAAATTATTGCATTTAAATGTGCAAGTTGTTTTAGATAAGTTTCATTGTCAGCTGATGGCAGTCATATGACTAGAAGAAGTTATATATGGTCTTGAATGTATTTAGTTATTTGAATCTGATGAAGTTGGCATTTCAACGTCAACGAAAAACGCTTCATTGAATAAATTTATTTGCAGACTAGGTTTTGGGCTCCGTGATCCTGTGGATTCTGTGTTTGAATAATTTTCAGTTTGTCTTCTTTGTTGGTTAGTTAGGGGTGACATAACTGTACCCGATACACATCTGTACATACTGTTCTGATATTTGCTTAACATTTTGGTCTCATTTAGCATAGTGGCATGCCCTATCTTTCAGACTACAGGCATAACAGTATCAACCACAAGTCAGATTGTTCTGACATAGACATTTGTAGTTTCAGACTTCTTACCTTTCAAAGCCATACTGCCACTGCCAGACCTGCTGTTATATCACTGTGTAAATGTCTGTGGATGGGGATTTCATGGATGTCACCATGTGAGGGCCTTTGCCAGGCATATCTGTATGGTTTTCTACATCTGAACTACTGTGTGTGGTTGTTGGTGGGTATGGGACCCCCACTTTGACATCCATGCATGTGACTCATGACCCCCACAGTTATTTGGCTCACCACATATACTGCAGTGGTATTTGTCAACTAGGATGGTATTGCATGGTGTGAGTAGGGCAGTACTGGGGATATACTTCCTGCTGTCCCACAGAGCTGTCAGTTGTCTGCTGCTATCCCAATTAGCCACCCCATTCCCTTAAATGCTTGATCAATACCATAGATATGCTATCAGAAAGTTCCACTCCATTAGTTTATTTGGTTACAGAGACTGGCTTATCTTGTGCTGCAGCTGTTGTGAGGGTGGTGCTTGAGGGCTGATTATGTTGGATGCACGCAATACACTGCCTATACATGGTCAGGTATAGGTGGTGTGATGTTTGGCATCCATGTTACTGTGTGTGTGAGTCAGAGAGAGAGAGATCAGTCCCTGAGGTGCTTCAATATCAGTGTATGTGCTATGCATTGCCTCTTTGCCAATGCCAAGGCATACTGGGCATGCCTCCATCTGCCTACAGGGGCAGGCTCAAGATGTTCCTCCTCCAAATCACTCTGTGCCTGTGGAGGCCTTGGCAATGGTAGGGGACTGTGTGGTCCTTCCCCATTTTGTACCTGCTGCAGCTGTTTCTGCAGGATCATATTGTGTAGCATGGCATATACTATGAACATGTGTGCACATGTGGCTGGAGAGTACTGCAAGGCTCCACTGGATATGTCAAGGAGTGGAACCGACACATGCTCTTTAATGATCCTGGTTTGTGCGTGTACCTCATTATGGCCTTCTTGCGTGGGTGTGTATGCATTTCTGATGGGTGTCATCAGTCACAGCTCCAGTATGTAGCCAGCATCCCCCACCAGCTGGCCATATGGGATTCCCACACTGAAAAACACCTGGTACAGCTGTGACAAATGCCAGATGTGGGAGTCGTGATACCTTCTAGGGCTGCCAGTACACACGTTCATGATAATGCCTTAGGCATCGCACACAACCTGAAAGTTGATGGAGGGGAAGCCCTGGTGGTTTATGTAGACCCTATCCTGTTCACCAGGTGGTGTTTTGATGTGGATGTGCATGCAGTCTATGGCACCCAGTACTTCTGGGTAGTATGCTACATGGTGGAAGAGACATATATTTCTGGTCCTTTCCTCATGGGTGCTGGGGAAGTGAATGTGCTCAGTGGCATGTGGTCGCATGGCATCCAGGAATTGGTGGAGTATCCTGAATACAGATGCCTGTGAGACCCCTATGATATCCTCAGTTGGTCTTTGGAAAGTACCTGTAGCTAGTATTCTTAAGGCTACACATACCTTGGTATCCACAATGGGTTCCCCTTGTTGGCTCTGGGTCTGAGGTGAGGCTGGCACAGCTCAATGAGTTGCTGAAGTATGTCCCTGTCCACCCTGTAGGTGCTCTAGTATCTCCAGATCATGTAGCCCCTGGTAGGTTATCCTGGGTGTCAACACTCTTCTCCTCCTCCTCAGTCTGATTTGGTTGTCAGCATTTTCCTCCTCACCACCCTCAGTCTCTAGCACATGCTGATAGATCAGAGAAACAGCAGCCCATAACATGTTTTGTTAGATTTGTTAGTTTAAAATTCCCCCGAATGTGTACACCAGTGGTGTAGAGTTTGTGGGAAAAAACAGACTGAAAGGTGTTTGCATAATTTATAGTAGTGTGCTGGGCTGCTGCCTGTGTAATTGGCTGATACATTCCACCTACCAGCTATGCTTGTTTTCCTTAATTGTCTTCCATCTGTAGTTTCCCTTTCCAATTTCCTCCCTGTTTAAGCCCTGATGCATGCCATGTGTAGCCGGTGCTACAATGTCAACAGTTCTGCTATCCCCTATGTTTTTTTTTGTTTTGTTTTGTTTTAGGCTTGGTGTGTGCCGCGCACACCCATTTAGGTAAAGTAAACAATTTTAAGCAGAACTGGCCCTTACTAGATGCGAACATGCTCTGCATCTCATAGAATAGGTAAATACAGCCTCGGACACACCCCCTGCATTAGCTGTGCTTAACTACGGGCAAACATAGGCCACTGCACTCCAACATGCTTACAGCATTCATGACACACCCCTTTTTCATGTTAGCCACTCCTCCTGTCTACACGATGGTGTTAGAGCACCTACATGGTTAGGTGCAGTCTGACACTTAGAATTTTGTGATTCAGTATAAATCTCATTTGCATGCCCCACTGCCTTACTCCTGAGTTACCACACTTACATTGAGCCTTTCCCCTTAGCAACCACTATTCCCTGGTATTTTTTTCATTCTGCATGCCTTTGTCTATTACGGCAAAATGCAGATTTCTCTCAAACCTGATTTTTTTCCCTTTTTTTTGTATTTTTGACATGATCCTGTTTGCGCGCTGATGCCCTATGCTTAAATGGCCGAGATAGGTCAAACAAAAAAAAAACTTTTATTTTACAAAAAAATAAACTATTTTTCATGCCAATGGCCATGTATTTTGGCCATTGGCATGCCTAATTAAGGTACTACATGCTTTCTTTGAGGCTGTCATGCCTCCATTTTCTATTTTGCAGAAATGTATTCGGCTAGTAGCCGAATACATTTCTGCACCTTACAATGTCCTGCACGCAGACCTGCCTACTTTCTAAATCACTAATTCAGCTCATTTGCATGGTTTTCTCCAGCAAATGAGCTGATTAGCATTATGCAGGGCTTTCCATGCAGGAACAGTGTAGGCAGGCTAATGCACATCAAAACGGCATGTTCCTGGATAGCTCAGCAGCCATATTCCACGCAGGAACACCTACACTGCTCCTGCACAGAGATTTCAACTTCGTGAATCCTGGGATCTGTGATACTTTGTACAGTCGACAGGCAGGGCTAGGACTTTAAACCTGGGAATGCACTCACTGCAGGCAGGCCTAACCCTGGAAGATGGTGACATGTCTGCACCCACAGAACCCCGGGCCACAGCCATGGGGAGTAACACACTCTTCCCTGATCACTCATCCTATGCAGCATCCTGACCCCAACATGTGGCTCTCCAAGCAAAATTAAGTGGGCCATACATATATGTGTGACAAACACACACCTCCAGGCTGGTCAAACAGTCTGACACACACAAGATCCTCCAAGTACAGTCAACCATTGAGGAGAACACAATGCAAAGTACTGTTAGCTATAGGCAAACATATCTACCCAGGACATACGCACTCCACATATCCTATCCCCTACAAATCTATCTGGAGTCTGCCTGTCACCCTGATCTTGTCTGACTCATATTACCCAACTGTGGACTGGAAATCAGATCAGGCCAGAAAATAAATGCACAGAGATTCCACCATTGTAATATATCACCAAGATGCTGGACCATTTCCATAGCACCAGCAGTCAATTGTTTGTAGGGACACCCCTCAACAGGCTGGATTGTGCAAAAATGCATTGCATTTGGTCCATAAACCTGGTGTGTGCATCATCCATCCTGTATTCCTCTAGCAAATCACTGTGATGATCTCAGGAGGTATGTCACAAGGTACTAAAACAATACATGACAGTGTCAAATGGCATATATGACATATGTCTGCTATAACAAGCCCTGTAACCCTAGCAACCCACGCATTACTGAGAGAAATTGTCACAATCACTGTTTGGTCCATTGTCCCCATATTTTGATAAGCTATCTTCAGATATCCTGCACCAACAGGTTGAGAGGTATGGCTGTAGCACAAAACAAACTGGATTGGAGTGCAACAATCCCTGGAATGGAGTCCCATATGTACTATAGAAGGACACACTGGGCATGCTCATATACTTAGTCAAATGTCAGTAGGATTTAGGAATGAACAGGCCCACCCATTTGTACTTCCCATTGCCCCACCTTACCAGTCCTGAAGATGTCTGTCACTATAGGAGTCACTTTTGTTAGGCTTAGCCCTATAACCTCTGTGGCATGTGCAATAACTGCATAACACTATAGTACAAATAACTAGTAAGGTAGGAGTTCTAATCTCATTCATGGCAAATGTAAAAGTGTGTGTGTGTGTGTTTACAACTAAAAGCTTTTGGGTCCATTTAAACCCAGTACACTTCCCCTTTCCCTACTTTAGCAGTCCTGCAGATATCAGTCATCTTAGAAGTGCCTTCCGTCATGCCTCAGCCCTATAAGCTATGTTGTACATGTGATAACTGCATAATTATGTTATACAAATAACTAGTTAGGGAGGAGTTCTATTTTCACTCCTAACAAAGATGTACAAGTGTGGGTGTGTGCAAGGCTTAGGGAATTGTGTGTTTGTTTGTTTATAGGTGAAACAGTTTTATGCCATTCCCACCCACAACACTTCACACTGCCCCACCTTATCAGTTCAGATATCAGTCCCTAATCAGCAAACTGTCAGCCCTGTAAGCTCAGTAGTGCATGTGATAAATGCTTAACACTATAGTATCCATGACTAGTTGGGCAGCAGTTCTACTCTTGTGTCCGGAAAATGTGTGTGCGGGTACGTATGTTTGTAAGCAGAAGTGTTTTGATATGTTTCCCACCCACTGCCCTACTTTATCAGTCCTGCTGATGTCATTCCCCATATCAGCACCTTTGGCCACAGCTCAATCCAGTAAGTTATGTAGTATGTGTGGAAACTGTGTAACACTATGGTGCAAATGACCCAGTTAGATAGAGGTTTTGCTCTCACATCCAGCAAGTTTATGTGTGCCTTTTTGGAGGCCAAAGTATTTTGATAAGTTTAACACCCACTGCACTACTTTATCAGTCCTGCTTATGTCATTCCCTTTATAGGTTCACAAGTGTGTAGTAGGCTAATGGCCCAGGAGCCTTTACAAGCCTGGCACATAGAAGGGGCCTGCCATTGTGCTGCCCGATGTTACTTCCCAGTTCCTGTATCATGTATAGCCACTGCAGTGCTCCTTGGGTTGAAATGTCTATTACCTATCCACTCATAAAGATTTGTCTTGAACAGGGTCAGCTAGATTTTCTGCATGACATGTATGGGAAGTGTATTCCAGGACATGTGCAGTCTCTTGGTGAGGGACCTGTCCCACCAGCATATTGTGGTGATTATGGTACTGAGGTAGAGGTCTCTGCAGTGTGTGGTGTGGATGGAATTATATGTAGCATCCCTAAAACATCTGGGTCAAACATGGCTTTGTAAATCAAGCACAGATAGCTGCTAATTAGGTGATATGACAGAGAATAGCTTGGGTCTTCTGAGTCTGTATGTGTAAGATGTGTGTGCAATGCCTAGGGACCCCATTGTGAGGTGCTTCTGTGGCCTCTCTAGCTGTAGCAGGTGTCTAGTGAGGTACATGGCAAATGGGCCATAATACTTGAGGAGTGGTCTAATGAGGGAATAGTAAACAGAGATCATTAGCTCTATCTTCCTGGATGCAAAACCCTTGGTAATGCAATGTGCCATATAGAAGGACTTCCTAACCACAGTGGCAATGCGGTGCTTGAAGGAGAAGTTGCTGTCATCCTGTGTCCCCAGATCTCTTATAATGTCTACAGTGTTCATTGGGCTCCCATTGCTGTGGTACTTACTGGGAACTGAGTGTCTCATCAAAGGGGATGGTGATGCATTTTGTGGTGCTAAGCTTCTGGCCATGGTTTCCACACCACTCATTGGTCTCAGTGAGGCCTTTCTGTAGGATGTCTGCATCACTTGTGATTTTCATGGTAGCTCCCAGCTTGCAGTCCTCTGTGAACTTGGTCAGCCAGAGTTCCTTTGTGTTGGGCTGGACTCCTGAGAAGTAGATGCTGGTCAGGACACCATCCAGTACTGATCCCTGTAGGACTCCATTCGTGACTGCTTGCCAGTCTGACTTGGAGTTTGCCACTGTCACACTGTGTGTTCTGTGAACCATTGTGCAAAACACCCACTGATATAGGGGTCTATGCCTAGTTTGTTGGGTTTATCAATAATTCCTGAGTGAGGAATGGTATAGTATCAGAAGCCTTGGCCAGATTGAGGTAGGCTGTGTGCAGTGCCTTACTGTCATACACAGCCCTGGTGAGTCACCCAAAGACATCAACCAGGTTGAGCAGGCATGATCTGCCATTCACAAAACCAAACTGTGTGGGGTCCAGAGTTAGGAGATCACCCATATCTTGGTCAATCAGGACCCTGATGATGTAATCCATATCCATACATAGTAGACTTATCAGGCTAAGGGCCCAATAATCCCCATGGTCTGTAGATGCTACCCCTTTATGGAGAGGGATGACTGTAGCAGTATGTCATTTTAGGGGGACAAAGTCTGAGGTGAGGCTGTGACTGACCAGGGCACACATATGTGGTGCCAGGTCTCTTTGTATGTCATGTAGAACACAGCCACAGATATGTTGGGGTCCCATGGAAGCTGTATTCTTGCCTGTGGACAATGCAAGTCTAACCTGGCCTGCAGAAATGCTGGGTGTCTGACATTCATCTACCATTGTGATTTTCCCTTGGGGGGAGAGGGGTAAAGCTGGCACTGAATGTGTTGGCAAGACTGTGGCCAATATTTGTTGTCTCAAGATAGAAATTAGCTCTGTGTAGTAACTCACAGCACTTGTAGTTATTGCTATGGAGGTTGTTGATAAAGCTATCAAAGGCTTTTGTGATAGCCATCAGTGCCTGCTGCAATTCTGCCTTCATAGCTGCCTGTAGGTGATTCTATGAGGGATCCCAAGTTGTGTTTGAGGCTAGTAAGGGGGTTCACCAGTCTTGGGACTCCAACATTTTTTTGCAACACTGTCCTCCTTTTGTACACTTTAGTAATGGCAGGGGACCATCACATTGGCTTCCAGTGTTTGGAGGACAGTGTCTGGGTTCTGTTGGCTATGGCTAGTACTATGCATCCATGTACATGTTTGTGCAATGCATATGTGTATGATTTGACAGCCATGCAGCTATTTCCCATTGGTATGGGTGCAGTGAATTCATCCACCCCTGTTTTTATAGGTTCATAGGTTCATAGGTAGATACTAGGCTATCTGTGTATTTGGCTTCTGCCTCCCTATTAGATTAGCCTACTGTGCCTCTGTAAAGTAGGTCACAGAAGGTACCCTTTTAAGAATAGTTTACTGTGCCTCTGTCTAGCAGGCACACAGGAGAGATCCCAGGGGTGAATTTGTGATTTCCCATCCACGCGTCCAAATTTTGCTTGAAGACGGTCAGCGAGGGGCTATGTCTAACATGAATTAGGATTCTATTCCAGAGTGAGGGGAGCCTCTGGGAAATTAATCTGTCCCTCCAGCATGTCCTATTTATTTTTGTGCTGAGGTTTAGGTCCCTGGAGCGTGTAGCTCTAAGGGACTTGGATTTTTTGAGGTGGAGCATGTCCATTAATTTTGGGTTTGACATGGCTTTGTACATCAGGCATAAATCGCCTCTGAGTAGGCGGTAAGCAACTGAGTAGAGCTTGAGTTTCTTTAGTCAAGCTGCATAGGACATCTGTTTGTAGCCCATGATCCTCTTGGTGAGGTACTTTTGGGGTCTCTCCAGTTGCTGCAGGTGTCAGGTAAGGTACATCCAAAAGGGGCATTGTATTCAATTATGGGCCTGATGAGTGATGAGTAGAGGGGCACAATGACCTCTCTTGATCGAGATGCGAACCCTTTCATGATAAGGTGGGCTATATAGAAGGTCCTTCTAACCACTTTGGCAATGTGATTATCAAAGGAGAGATTACTATCTACATTGGTTCCCAAATCTCTAATTACTTCTTCCGTACTTAATGGATTACCACCTATGTGGTAATTTGTGGGCACCTTGTTTTTCCCAAAGGGGATGACTATGCACTTTTTAGCATTTAGCTTGAGGCCGTGGCTCTGGCACCAAGCATCCGTCTCTGTGAGACCCCTTTGGAGGATGCTTGTGTCAGCTGGAGATTCTATTATGGCCCCCAGTTTGCAGTCATCTGCATACTTTGTCAGCCATAATCCCCCCCCCCGTGTTAGGCTGAACCTCAGAGAAGTATATAACAAACAAGAGAGGTCCCAGAACTGAGCCCTGTGGGATGCCACTGCGATTCTGCCCATGTGGGTTCTATCTCTGAGCCAGTTTGCAACCCATTTTGTGATATAGGGGTTGATATTTAAGCTGGTAAGCTTATTTATGATGCCCGAGTGGGGGTATTGTGTCGAAGGCTTTTGCGAGGTCCAGGTAGGCTGTGTGGACTACCTTGCCCTCATCTATGGCTTTGGTAACTGTTTCAAAGAAATCAACTAGGTTTAAGAGGCAAGATCTGCCCTTAACAAAGCCGAATTGGGTAGGGTCCAGTGTCTGGAGTCTCCCAATGTCTTTGTTTATGAGTTCCATTTTAATACGCTCCATAGCTTTACAGACCAGACTGGTCAGGCTTATGGGGCGATAGTTTCTGGGGTCTGTTGTGGCACCACCTTTGTGGAGTGGGACCACTGTAGCTGTATGCCATTCTTTGGATACATATCCTGTAGTAAGGCTATGTTTGAACAGTGACTTAATGTGAGGGTTCAGTTCTTCTTGCAGTTCATGTAAGACACAGCCTGGGACACCGTCCGGTCCCATATATGCTGTGTTTTTTGCTTTGGAGAGGGCAGCTTTCACCTGTGCATCTGTGATGTCAGGGAGGTTACATTCAGTTGGGACAGGCGTTTGCTCCTTTGGGGGGGAAGGGCGGAGAAGTTTGCGCTGAATCTGTCTGCCAGGATGTTGGCTATGTCTGTAGGTTTGGTATATTTTGTACCATTATGCAACAATTCAGAGCATATCTGGGAGTTTTCGTCCATGTTCCTGACATAACTAAAGAAGGCCTTGTGATTATCTTTAGTGTCTAGGGCAATTTTTCTTTCAAAACTGGCCTTTGATGATTTTATGAGGGATCAAAGTTTCTTGCTAATACTGATCAGAGATGCCTTCCCTTTTTGGGATTTTGCTCTGTCATGTAGTAGCTTCTTCCTTCTGTTGTATAGCTTATTTGTGGCCGGGGTCCACCAGACCGGTCTCCTGTTTTTGGAGGAGTGAGTCTTGGTTTTATTTGGGATAGCACGATCCATGCATTCCTGCAGGTGCTCATAGAATGCATTTGTAAAGGATTCTGCGGATTGGGCTGTATTATCCTCTGGCCCAGGGGCTTTGAAGGATTCCACCTCAGTCTTGAGAAGTGCAAAGTTGGCTTTTGAAAAATTCTTTACAGTGATTTCCTTGGCTGGGAGTGGGGACGGGATATGGATGTCCAGGGAAATTTGCTTATGGTCTGATCTTACCAATGAGGGGTTTACCTCTGGTGTGGAACATAGAGTCCCCATGTTGGTGATGACCAGGTCCAATATGTTGTTCCCTCTTGTGGGAGTAGTGACCAGTTGTTCCATTGCGTTAGAGTTTATAAATTCAAGGAACCATTGGGCGAGGGTGTTTGGGCTTGAGTAGTTTTCCCAGTCAATGTTTGGGTAGTTGAAGTCACCCAATAACATAGTGTTTGGAGAGACCTTCATATTCTCCAGTGTTCTCAGGAATGCCAAGTGGGGTTCCTGTAATAGGGAGGGTGTTCTATAGCAGGCTACAAACTGAAAGGCAGTTTTGCCCGCTGTTAGTTGCACATGGATGGTTTCCGATGCTTCGTGCAGTGCCACTAACCTGGAGGTGTAGGTATCTTTGATGAATATAGATACTCCCCATCCTTTTGTGCTTCGGTCCGAGTTTTGGGGCCGAAACGCATGGTATGAGTTATAACCTGATAGTGCTGGGGTGCTCTCAGGAGCCTTGAACCAGGTTTCTGTTACTGCACAGACATCAATTTTCTCCATACTGAGGAGAGTCTCGAGTGGGTGCATCTTGAGGTTTAGACTTCTGGCATTGAGTAGCATCACCTTTAGTTTTTTTATCTTTGTGTTGTCTATGGAGGTGGGTTTGTCCTTTGAGCCTTGCCTAAAAAAGGCACTATGGGGGTGGCAAGAGAATTGGCCAGTATACGAAAGCCTAAGGGTGACAGGTGCAAGCCATCCCTAGTGAAGCAACGTGGCTTGTCGAGCATGTCTTTGGCTTGTTGAGCATGTCATGACTGCAAATTCAGCTTTGGAGTGGTTTTGCAAGGTGGTTACCTTTGTGGGGGAGTATGGGTGATATGTTGAGCTCCATTTTGATTGCATCATGTTTGCATCTGACCAGGTAGAGATTGACAACTGTGGTCGAGCAACAGTCCCATATGTAAGTAATCAACACAGGTCAAGGTTGTTGCATCCTCTACTGGGGGTCAGTATGAGCCAGTCCAGGGCACTGGAACTGATGAATTCCAGGAAGTGCTGGGCCAGTGTACTGGTGCTTGACTACTTTACCCAGGTGATGGAGGGGTAATTGAAGTCTCCTACTATGTCAATTTTGGTTTGGATCTTCATAGATGCCAGGGTGTTGAAGAATGTGCATTGACAGTCTAGGGACCAAGATGGGGACCGAAAGCAGGCTATGATGTGGATTACACTATTACCCAAAGTCAGTTGTATTGGATGTACCTCTGATGCATTATGCTGGGATACTAGTTTGTAGAAGTGCATATCCATTATGAATATGGAGACAATACCACCTGTGGAGATGTGGTCCATGTTTGGAAGCTGACGGCTGTGGAATGCATCATAGCCTATTAGTGCAGGGCTGCTGTCTGCTGCTGGGAAACACCTCTCTGCTACAGTACTAATGTCAATGTCCTCCAAGAGTGCTTTGAGTGACTGCTTCTTGACAGTTAGATGTCTACTGTTGACCCTCAGATTATATACATGTCTAGCTGTTATGGTGGTAATTTGATTTGGAACACTCCCCGATAAGGCACTATAGGGGTGGCAAGACACTTACCCTGTACCAGGAAACCCAGAGCTGATAGATTTAGGACATCTCTGGCAAGGTATTGAGGTCTGTCAATCATGTTACCCCAAGCAGAGAGATACTGGATCCCCTGAGAATGACACACAACACATAAGCCAATGTTGCAGTCAATTATCTGTTGATAGTACTGCAGCATCATTCCAGGTGACAGCAGTATACTGCTCAGGGCTACTGTCACACCTGCCTGGACCACATAATTTGAGAGTTCAACCATGTCCATTGTCATGTAGTCCAGGGAGGTGTGTCTCAGGTCATTTACACCCACATGGATGATGACAGAGTGATACTTGTATTTGTTGTGGATTGGACTGACTGGGTGTGTCATGTGTTGGATGCTGGCATGTAATAGACAGGTGACTGTTACCTCCTCCATAATCAACTTAGTGAGTGGGACAACTGTGTGCTGCAGTGCTGAGTCACCCATGATCACTGTACTGTCCAAGTGGTTAGCCTTAGGAGCTTAGGTTGAGAGGCACACTGTGTAGGTCACATATGTGTCCTTTGGCATGTGCTATGTCATGGTGTCTGAGTGGGTGTCTGTCTTGCTGGTCTGTGCTGTTTGTGTAAATGTCCATTGAGTGCCTCTGTGAAGGTGGGTGTGTGGGTTTCAGTGTATGTCAGAGCTGTCATAGTGGGTGTTGTGGCAAGCTATGTGTTCCACATGGAGTGGTGCAGGTGTTGATCTTCTCCTCTTGACCAGCTAGTTCAGTCTTTGCTGGAGAATGCATATTTTGACATTTGATGATATACGGGTAACGTTCACTGGTCTGAGTGTTTGGAGTTTATAGGAGAGGATTGTCTGTCTACATGAGGCAGTTGCAACAGTGCCTCAGAATGGGCAAGTGCACGAGGTTAATGAGCACAGAAAACTGCACTTCAATCATGCCAGGAGGGGTGGTCATAACTAGTAAGTACTGGGGCTAATTCCATGATGAACAAGTACTGCTGATGGCTTCCAGGTGTGACACACTTATTGATGCAATAACCTGTTGAAGTGCAAAACTATAATGCTATTTGAAGTGCAAGTCAGAAAGAACTAGCAAGATGTAAGGGAGAAACTGAAGGCAGACTTCCTGCCACCTGTAAGACTTTACCTCAGCTGTGCAGTTATCAGCACCTTTGGCCAATTGTAAATCCAGTAATCTTTGTATGTCATGTAGTAACTACGTAACACAATAGTACAAATAATTGGATAGGCAGGGATTCTAATCTCAATACTGGCAAGTGTGTGTGTGTGTGTGTGTGTGTGTGTGTGTGTGTGTGTGTGTGTGTGTGTGTGTGTGTGTGTGTGTGTGTGTGTGTGTTTGTGTATTATGTACTGTGTGGACTATACCATTTTTGACTTCTGTACCACCCTTTACACTTCCCCTCACTCTAATTTAGTAGTCCTGTTGATGTCATTCACCTTAGAAGTACCTTTGGAGTAGGTAAAATTGTATAAGCTCCGTGGCATGTCTGATAACTGAGTAATGCCATAATACAAATAGCTCGGTAGATCTAATCCCAATACTGGCAAGTCTGTGCATGTGCATCAGCTGTTGTGTGGCTTATACCATTTTGATTTGAGTACCACCCTTTACACTTACCCTACCCTACATTACTAGTGCTGTTGTTGTCATTCACCTTAGAAGTACCTTTGGATAAGGTGAAATTGTGCAAGCTTTGTGGCTTGTCTGCTAACTGCATAATACCATAATGCAAATAGCTAGATAGGTAGGAGTTCTAATCATCTCAATGCTGGCAACTGTGTGTGTGTGTGTTTGTGTATCATATCTTGTGTGGCTGATAGCATTTTGATGTTTGTACCATACATGGCAGGTGACCACCTCTTGATGCCATTACTTTATATAGTGTGGTAATGCCATCTTCCTCACATGCAGCATGTGAAACCATTGTACAGGCCATACCAGTCTTCGGTACAGATGTGTCTGGAACATCCAGATGTTTGGAACCTATTAGTGCTCTGTCTGCCTTAACAATTCCCTTGTATGCAATATTGTTGCCAAATAGGCCACAGTGACTGTATTGGCACATATGGCAGTATCAGGTATCATACCTGACTGAATTAGTATACTGATACAATATCTGCTACCCTCTCACTTGTCTGTGCTTGTAGATGCAATACATGAGTCCAGATGCTCGGTTTGACAAGTGAATTGTTCATGTCATGGGTCACATTAAAGGTTGGGAAAGGTGTGGACTGACATATTGTCATCTCAATCAATACATATCAGAAACAAATGTCATATTAACAGGTGTGTGTACACATTTTATATCCACTGTATATCAGTAATGTTTCACATATGTCCCTACCTTAGTCAGTTTGTCCAACACATTTTGCTGTTGTCTGTCCAGAAGTCTTGCACCGACAGGTTGTTAGGTATGCTACAGGAATGCAAAAGTCTCTTCAGATAGGCCTCTGTGGTGACCACTGTGATGCAATACAATTAACCCCACCACAAGTGAACATGCACATAAAGCAATATGGCTATTTGTCATATTTGTTTGCATGGTAACTTGCATGCCCTCCACATGCCTGAGGTATGGCCAAAGCACAACTGAACAATTCCATACTCACCAGCTTCATGCTGTGGTCCCATATGCAGACCAGAGTGACCTATGCAGTTGGGTAAGAGAGGTATTGTCAGCAGACTCACATGTGCCCTTGGTAAAGGATGGATGCAGCATGTCTGCAAATTTAAAGTACAGCACCCAATACTACACAATTTGCTGTCCTTTACCATAGATTTGCACTTCTGTGCATTAGAAATCCCCATCCACAACTGCAATCTGACCTGGGATATGCATGTAGATACTGTACTGTCCATGACAGCAGCCCTTTCCCAGACATGGCATATGAGGTTGGTGGCATGATGGCGTACCTGCTCATATCTACGTACATGCAGGCCCAACTCATTTACTCTGCGGACAGGGTCATCCCACAGGGTGGTCCTCTCCCGCAGATGTTGCAGGCTTCAGCCCAACAGTACTGTGTGGTTCTGTATTATGGCTTCCATTATCAGGTAGCATACCAATGGTGAAAATGTTTCCCGCCAGTGATGTGATATTGCACCTGGTAGGCACTAACATGGACACACATCACAGGACCCCATGCATTTGGCAACAGTATGTCCAGTACCTGCACATGTACCTTGAATACCAGTAGCCAACACTCACAACCATACCAGTAGCTACCAGTCACAACCACACCATAACCCTCTAATCTATCAACACAGTATTAGCTTGCATTTCACTCCAGGTCCTGATGAGACATATTGCCCGCAGTGAGGGCAATTTGATTGCATAATCCATCATTCATCATTCAGGTATGTGTAAATGAATGACATTAGCCATCTTCCATATGGATAGCATGTGGATGGTGCTGCGGCTTGGTGTGACTACAGTGTGTAATGCAGCTGGGAGCACGTGCCTGAGTTCCTGTAGGATGCAGACAGGGATGATATGACATCCCATGGAGACTTACATTTGTTGTCTTTCAGTAGGCAATATGTACCTGCTCATTGGTGATGCGGGGAGGGGTGTGAGTGCAGTACATATCCACCTACAGTGATGCTGAGCCAGGGGGTGATATGTGCATAACCCTATCTGCAGCAGGTTGCCTGTAGCTATGTTGTGTGTGTATGTGATCTGATTGGCCACCATTACATGTTGGGTTGGTTTGTTGCCTCTGAGATTGCAGACATATGGGAAGATGGCCTTGTGATTGTCCTTGGTGGATGTCTCCAATTTCTACTCATAGTTTGCCTTACAGTAATCCACCTGTGACCTTATATGCTTGTTCAGACAATGGCTGACCTGATGCCAGTTTGGTTCCTGCCCCTACTTTGCCCAGTACAGCCACTATAGGGAGCAAGTCTGTGGTTTGTGTAATGCTGCTATCCAGCAAAGAGGATTACTCTACTTTGGTGGAGGCAGGTATGACAAGTAAGATATTGCTGAGTCCATACAGCCATGTATGTGTTCAGTCAGTTGTTTGTAGTGGGCATGGCCACAAAGTCATAACACAGTTGGACATCTCTCCAATTTAGTAATGATAATCATGCTCATTGTACTAACCATGGCTGTGTCAGGGCAGTGCAACAACCAGTAGCTGTAGAAATGTCACTCTTTTGGGTGCACAGTAACTAGGATAACCACGTGTACAACATGTACAGCTTTTTTAACTGACATTTTGCATCCCATGTCTGTTTTCATGAGGTGGACACATACACTTACTCATACTGACATCTGCATAGGTAATACCTCACATACATGTCTGTTCTATGTCAGTATGACACACTGTATTTACAATCTTGCTGCGCAGTCATCCCTCTCAACCTGTTACAGCAGGACATCTGTAGGATGCCATGCATGCATGGGTGCAATGGGACAAAATCACTGACAGTGTCTCAGTATTGCTGTAACATATTTGAGTCATTCAATAGCACAGTAACCTTTGCACTGACAGGCATCCCCTGGAGGAGGTTCATCAGTCATATGGCAGAAAGAGAGGTGAAAGGCTAGGAGGGTGGTATTGAGGGTAAGAATTGTTAATGCTGGCAGTATGACTCATATAGGGACCAAGCTAGCTGATATGATGGCCAGGGAATGGTTGATATATTGTGTGTGTGCAAGAGACCACATGGAAGGGGATTATGGCTGGGTTATCGTAGGTAGGTCACAATTGTGCTATCAAGGTGTGGATTGGAGGAAGAAGCGGGTAGGACTTCTGCTGAAGGAACTGTACACTGAGTGTTTTTGGAGGATGACATAAGTGTCTGATTGAGTGATGTTTCTGAAGCTGTAAGCTGATAGTGTAATGATGACTGTTGTTAGGTGCATATGCTATGCAAGTTGGTTGTGCGATGGATGAGAAAGAGAAACGTGCCATCAGTTGGATGACATGGTGATGACTGCACCTAAGGATGACAGACTGGTCATTGCAGCAGATGTTAATGGGCATATTGGTGAAGGGAACAGAGGGGGTGGGGAATTGATGGGTATGTATGGTGTTAAAAGGAATGGAGATGGTGAGATGGTAGTGGATGTTGCAAAAAGGATGGGCATGGATGTGGTGAATACGTACTATAACATGAGGGAGGAGGATAGGGTGACATACAAGAGTGGAGTAAGAAGCACTCAGGTGGAATATATCTGATGTAGGAGGGGCAGTTTGAAGGGGATTGGAGACTGTAAAGTGGTAACAGAGGAAAGTGTATTTAGGCAGCAGAGAATGTTGGTATGTGAGAAGATGTTGGTGATCGAGAAGAGGAGGAGTGTGGGAGCAGCACCAAGGATTAAATGGTGTGAATTAGAAAAGTGTGATTATAAGGTGGAGTTCAGGGAAGAGTTGAGAAAGACATTGGGTGTCAGTGACAACCTAACAAATATCTGGTAAAGTACAGCAGAGCTGGGAATGGAGACAGCTAGAAGGGTGCTTGGGGTGACATGTGGATGGAGGAAGCAGTACAAGGACACCTGTTGGTGGACTGAGGAAGTACTAGACAGTATACAGAGACAGACTTTGGAGAAGAAGGAGTGGGATTGTCAGAGAGATGAAGAAAGTAGGCAGGAGTATGAGGAGATGATGTGCATGGCAAAGAGAGAGGCTGCAAAGGCTGAGGATGGGCATATGAAGAGTTCAAACACAGGTTGGATACTAAAGATGGATGAAATTAATTGTACCAAATGACTAGACAGATGCACTGAGCTAGGAAAGATGTGCAGCAGGTAAGGGTGATAAAGGATGATGAGGTATCTGTACTCACAAGCAAGGAGAGTGTGTTGAGCACATGGACAGTGTACTTTGAGAGGCTGAGGAATGAAGAGAATGAGACAGCGAAGGTTGGATGATGTGGGTATGGTGAATTAGAAAGTGAAATGGCTTAACAAGGAGGATGTAAGGATAGCTATGAAGAAGATGAATACTGGCAAGCCTTTTAGTCCACATTACACACCTGTGGAAGCATGGGGTTGTTTAGGGGGAAATGGCAGCGGTGTGTTAGCCAGATTGTTTACTGATATCTTGGGAAGTGTGAGGCTGCATAAGGAGTGCAGAGACAATGCTTGGCTACGGTGCTAAGAATGAGGTTGATGTGCAGAGCTGTGATAACTACAGATGGATAACATTGACCAGTCTCAGCATGAAGTTATGAGTAAGAGTAGTGGAAGCTAGGTTATGCAGGGAGGTGTAGAGTACTGGTCAGCAGTATGGTTTAATGAGTAGAAAGGGTACTACTGATATGATGTTTGCTCTAAGACTTTTACTGGTGGAATACAGAGAAGGTCAGGTGTTGCTCTGCGTCTCTCTGGACTTACAGAAAACGTATGACAGGGTGCCTAGACAGGCATTGTGATATTGTATGATGAAGTCATGAGTGGAAGAGATATATGTAAGAGTGGTACAAGATATGTACAAGGGTAGTGTTACAGCATTGAGATCTGCACTGGGATTGATGGATGTGTTTAAGGTGGAGGTGAGGTGACATCAGGGATCAGCTGTGAGCCCTTTCTGATTTGCAATGGTGGTGGCCAGGTTGACAAACAAGATCATAAGGGAATCTTCATTGACTATGTTGTTTACAGATGACATTGTGATCTGTATTGAGAGTAGGGAACTTTTGGGGACCCTGGAGAGGTGGACATATGCTCTAGAGAGGAGAGCAATGAAGGTCAGCAGTACTAGGACAGAATATCTGTGTGTGAATGAGAGGGAGGATAGCAGAATATTTATGATGCATGGAATACAGTTGGCTAAGGTGGATCTGTTCAAATGATTGGGATCAACATTTCAGAGTAATGAGGACTATGGAGGAGAGGTGAAGAAGAGAGTACAGGCAGGATGGAGAGGGTGGAAAAGAGTGTCAGGATTGATTTGTGACAGACGAGTACCAGTAAATGTGGTGTGCAAGGGCTACAGGAGGGTAGTGAGTCCAGCTAGGTTATATGGGTTGGAGACAGTGGCATTCACAAAAAGGCAGGAGTCAGAGCTGCACATGGCAGAGTTACAGATGTTATGATTTGCACTGGGTGTGACACCGGTGCACAGGTTTAGGAATGTGTATATGATAAGCTCAGGCCATGTTGAATGAATAAGAGACAAAGTTGGAGAGGCAGCTTTACATCAGTTTGGACATGTGCTGAGGAGGGGTGCTGAGTATATTGAGAAAAGGATGGCAAGGATGTAGCTGCCAGGTAAGAGGAAGAGAGGAAGGCCTCAGATAAGGTTTCTGGATGTGGTGAGAGAGAACATGCAGGTGACTGGTGTGAGAGAGCAAGATTCAGAGGACAGGCAGAAATGGCAACAGATGATCCACTGTGGCAATCCCGAATGGGAAAAGCCAGAGGACAATGAAGGGGGATGTTGTGATGTCAGTCTTCACAGATTTGGCAAGGACTTGACAGACATAACACAACTCTATAGGTAAATGACTACAAATACAAGGCACACATATGGTCAGTGTGCAGAACACTGGACAGTTGAATGGTATGAGCTCAGTATAACCATGCAGTTCAACACACACATCTGCAGCAGTACTTTACTATGCAAATACCATGTATAGGTGTCTCACATTTCTGAGACAAACTTGTATATCTTAGTTGTATTCACAAGTAAGATATGGATATGTACAGCATCCCAGTAGCTGGACTAGTCACTACAGATAAAGCCACATGCTATGGCCATCAGTGCTGTTCAGCAGTACATCAGTACAGCAAGACTTTTTAAGACATATACTTTCAAACCACTATTTTACAGTATTACCAACCACATACTGCATTCAATTGCATGCTTACTTGTTTCACATACCTTTTTTATTTTTTTCTGGAGTTTTCACAGATATATCCTTTTTTTCTCTCACACTACTTCAGCTTTGCACTGGTGGACTGTCTATGACAGAGGTGGTTTGAATAGATGGCAGCTTGTCTTTTTTAGGTAATGCTCATGACCATGTGATGGCCTGAGCACAAATTGGTGTTCCCCAGTTGCTGATTGCATGCAGAGCAGCTGTGTAGTCATTTCAATAGTCAATGTCATGGCAACACACTCCTATAATTGAGTACTCCATGTCGGTGTTGCCCCTTTCCCTTATCTGTGAGGAAGACACTGTAGAAGTGTGTGAGCTAATACCTCTTAGAACAAGACATGTGGAGATAAGCCAACTAAATGGTGGATAGATTCAAAACTTAGGGGCAGAATGTGAGTATTGGTGTTATATGTTTTGAATACTGCTTTTTAACAGGGTTTGTCTGAGCATGCTACTTCTGCATAGGTTTTAGTCTGACAAAGTTCTGTGTCTTCATAGCTCTCAACTGTAGGGCTATCCACATAATGGCCAGAGGTTTGCCTGTTATGTTTGGTCTGTTCCCCAGGCAGGTGTTGTCCTTGGCAAATCAGTAGCATACTCTGGTGATTGCAATCAGTAAATGCTAACATCTATTTGTGTTTCAGACTTTATATCCCTCAGAAAATATATGTTACAGCAAACCCTGTAACACCAGCAATTTTCTCAGTGTATAACAGCAATATTTCAAGTGTGGCCTTGTTTTTGGGCCTCTGTCCCAAATTATGTCAGGCTTTGTACAGATGTCATGCAGTATAAAGCTGATAGGTAGGGTCTACTATTATTTTGTTCTGTCATTCCTGCTGAGGGGAAAGGGTGGTCAACATGTGAGACTCTGTACATTCAAGAGGTTGGTGTATGGAGAATGCTCTTAGATCCCTTGTAACATATTATAATGTGGAGAAGAGTAACAAGTGTTTTAAAACTGGGTTGTTAGAACATGTGAGAAGTATTACTGATGAGAATGAAGACAGTCCTATAGCTGTAGATTTTAATAATTCTAAACATGGGGTAGTAGTCATGAAAGATTTGTTATGTACAGAATCAGTTTAAATTCTTAAATGTGATACTTTATCACCTAGGGGGTTAACTGAGTAGTGTAACTCGAGGCTGTGTATATACATGTAATTAAGTGTAGTGGGTTACAAGGTACTGCTTTGGAAAAAGTCTGTCTCTCAGTTTGATCAAACTATCATAAAAGAACAATTGTTATGTACAGAATCAATGTATGTTTTTAAATATGATACTTTAACCCCTAGGGGGTGAATGAGAAGCATAATTGGAGGCTGTGTATTTAAATGTACTTAAGTGTTAATTGATTCCTCTAATTAAGGCAAGTATTTCTTATAATGTGTTACTCCTTGAAGGCTTTGACAAAGACATCAGAGTAAAATGAACTTGTGTGAATTACTGGCTATTTGTATTTTTGTTTACTATCTGCACTCATTGTAATTGTTTTGGTAACAGGTCATTGTATATGTCTGGCCATTGAGTATGGCCTATCATGATTTTGTAGCAGTGTCCTGTTCGTTTATTATTTGGACTGGGGAGGCAGATGTGAGTGTCATGGGCCCTTTTTTATCCAACTGTGCATGCTGCCCCAGTTATGGGTGGTCTATCAGCACCATATGTTTGTATGGGCATTTAGAGACATGTATACATGGGTCTACCTGAGATGGTCGACAGGCCATTTGATCGACACTCATTTGGTCGACAGTTCATTTGGTCGACAAGCATGTTATGATGGGGGGCTGTGCCCCCCACACCCCCCCTAACTATATATATCAACTCCAGGGTTTCACAACATTGGGAGGGGGCAAATCTGCTTGTCGACCAAATGAACTGTCGACCAAATGAGTGTCGATCAAATGGCCTGTTGACCATCTCAGGTAGACCCGTATACATATATCTATTTTTTTATACATACACATACACACACACACACACACACACACATATATATATATATATATATATATATATATATATTTATATACACGTCAATATTTCTTGGTAATATATCTATATATTGTTATACATATATAGTTACCTACACACATATCTATCTATCTATCTATCTATCTATCTATCTATCTATCTATCTATCTATCTATCTATCTATCTCTCCATATATGTAAATATTTTTTCATGTATATATGTATAGATAACATTAATTCCTGATTGCATAGTGTGTCTTTCCTTTTTTTTTCCATAATACATTTTTATTGATATATATTTTCCAAATACAATAAAATCACACACATAATTCACTACTATTACTATCAAAACTATATACAATATCTACACGAAATGCTTCCATATAAAAATCGTCATTATTCCAAAAAATAAAACACCAGGGAAGAAAAAACAAAGCCAACACATTTGTAGAAGTACTTTGCGTCCATACATATCATACAAGGTTTCAAAACATTATTTCCTCCACATATACATCCAAACTTTAATATATTCCTAATAACAGTATTATACTAATATAATATTAAAAACCTTTTCCCATATTTTCAGGTTATTAATATTTTTGTTACTTTGCTTCAGGAGTAATTTATGTGCTAATATATGCTTTATAGCCACAAGCTTAAAATTATCCCATGATGTCTTATCTGGTTCTAACCAATTTGTAGCTATATACAACTTCATCAGCAAAAAAATATTCATACATATTATAGTTTGCGATCTAGAGAGCTCTCTTGGGGGAATATGTAGAATCATAAATTCCCATGATAACGTTGAACTTTGATAACCCATCTTTTGTAGTTGTGTTCTAAGAGAGTTCCAAAGTTTATATATACACTTGCAGCTCCAGAACATATGAAGAAGATCCGCTGTTTGATTTGTGCAATATGGACAAGTTGGAGAATTCCTAGGATTGAATTTATGTAACCTAAGACGTGTATGATAAGCATTATTCCAAATCATCAACTGCGTATACATCAACTTTTGAAAAGAGACTGATTTTATTGTTAAATCAATTGCTTTTAATACCTGATTATATGCTACTGTCATTTTGTTTACCCAATACCCTGACAACAGAATTTTATCCTGGAATTTTAAATCTTTAATTAATTCATTTGTTCTTGTTATAAATGTGACTTCCTGTTGTAGAGCCTGCCACAATTCAGAGCATTTATCCATAATTCCGGCTACAGGTTTAAAGTTTTCAAAATGACTCAGAGCAAGTTCTCTGATTTGTCTCATTATAACCATATAACTCTTAGGAAGGTTCAATTCCTGTCTAACTTGCGAAGTCGATAAATTAAATTTATTAAAAACATCAATCAGAGTCAAATTAACTATTAATGGAAATTTACTAAGATCAATCAACTGATTATTTAGTTTAAAATTGGGATTCCTATGGAAAGGTTGAAAAACCATCATATATTGCAACAAGTCTACTGATTGGAATAAATTTTGCAAAGATAACACATATGTTTTTAAGTGGTCCATAATCCCATACTTTATCAAACTATTTTTACCCAAAAAGGGTAAAGCTTTAGGATTTATATTCCAATCTAGAATATGCTTGTAATTCAGGACCACCCAAGTTGGTATCCACTTTGTACTAGTTACATCGTAATTAGCAATTTTTAAACTCCTGTTGGCGTTCACAATTAAATAGTATACTTCAAAATTCGGTAACTCAAGTCCTCCTCTACTCCTCGGGGTCAATAATTTCTCATACGACATTCTAGTTTTCTTTGGCTCCCAAATAAATTTAGCTAGATCTGTATGAATTTGTTTAAAAACTGTCTTTGAAATTGATACTTGAGCAGACCTAAAGATATACAACATTCGTGGTAATATATTCATTTTCACTATTGATACTTTTGCCAATACCGGTAGTCTTAAATTCCTCCATCTACCACAATCAGCTACTATTTGTTCCCATACTCGTTTAATATTATTACTATAAAAATCCTTATTATCCTTAGAGAAGCTAATACCCAAATATTTAATATTTTCTTTACATGATATCTTCCCCACCAGGGACATTAATGAAAAAGATTTAGGGGTTCTTAATGGGAAAATACTAGTTTTCTCCAAATTAATTTTGTAATTAGAGACTTCTGAAAATTCGTTTATAACATTTAATATCTTTTCACTATCAGAAATTGGGGTTGTACAATAAATAATAAGATCATCAGCAAATGCCGACATTAATAATTTATTCCTATAAAGTATCGGTGCATTATGATACAAATTTTGCTTAATATATAAAAATAGAGGTTCTAAATAAAGGTTAAACAATAAGGGGGACAAAGGGCAACCCTGTCGTGTACCATTTTTAATCTGTATTCTTTTAGAATAACTCCTATTAATATATAACATAGTATACGGATTACTATATAATATTTGTAATATCTGAATAAATTCCTGGGGCATATTGAAATAAGGTAACACATCAAACAAAAAGTTTATATCCACTCTATCAAATGCTTTCTGAGCATCTATTATAAGGGCATAAATATTAGAGTTGTTTTGTTTAGCATACATCATCATATTATGTAGTGTAAGTGTGTTATCACTAGTTTGTCTAGTTGCCCCCCCTCCCCCCCAAAAGGAGAGATAGCTATACCAAGCGATTGCAGCCCCCCAAACATCTCCAACGCCCAAGTGAGAACTGCTCTCTCCAAAGCAAAAAACACAGCATCCATGGGACCTGATGGTGTCCCCGGCTGTGTGCTCCACGAACTCAACGAGGAATTAAACCCACAGCTAGGACAGCTGTTTAATCATAGTCTTACCTCTGGATCACTCCAGGAGTGGCACTGCAACTGTGGTCCCACTTCACAAAGGCGGTGCCTCCACCGACCCTGGAAATTACCGCCCATTAGCTTGACAAGCCTTATCTGCAAAGCCATGGAGAGGATCATAATGGACCTCATAAATAAAGACATAGGGAATTTGCAGACTTTGGATCCATCCCAGTTTGGCTTTGTCAAAGGCAGATCATGTCTTCTAAACTTGGTTGACTTTTTGAAACAGTCACCAAAGCCATTGATGAGGAAAGGCAGTCCATACAGCCTACCTCGATCTGGCGAAGGCCTTGATACAATACCCACTAGGGTATCAATGAAAAACTCATCAGCTTAAATGTTAACCCATACATCACAAGATGGGTTGCAAACTGGCTGAGTGACAGAACCCACAGGGTCAGAGTTGCTGGCGCCATGTCAGACTCAAAGCCTGTCACAAGTGGTGTACCACAGGGCTCAGTCCTGGGCCCACTCTTGTTTGGCATCTACTTTTCCAGTACAAGCAAACACAGGAGGGTTATGGCTGACAAAGTTTGCAGATGACTGCAAACTGGGCGCCATAGTAGAAAACACATCTGACACAGATATCCTTCAGAAGGGTCTCACAGAAACGGATAACTGGTGCCAGAGCCATGGCCTAAAGTTAAATGCCAAAAAATGCATAGTCATACCCTTCTGGAAAAACAAGGTTACCCCTAGCTACCAAATAGGTGGCAATCCACTGAGCACAGAAGAAGTTATCAGGGACCTGGGGACCCAGGTTGATAGTAGTCTGTCATTCGACACCCATGTAGCTAAAGTAGTTAGGAAGACCTTCTACATTGCCCACCTTATCATGAAGGGATTCTCATCTAGATCAAGGGAGGTCATAGTCTCCCTATACTCATCACTCATCAGACCAATGATTGAGTACAATGCCCCATTCGGAATGTATCTGACCTGACACTTGCAGCAGCTGGAGAGGCCACACAAGTTCCTCACCAAAAGGTTAAAGGGTCTCAAACATCTGTCCTATGCTGCCCGACTGAAAGAACTCCAGCTCTATTCAGTCACCGCTGCTCAGAGGTGACCTTTGCCTAACATACAAGGCCATGTCAAACCCAGATTTGATGAATATGCTTCACCTCAAAAAATCTAGATCCGTCAGAGCCACAAGGGCGGGAGACTTAAACCTCGACATGGCTATTAATAGGATGTGCTGGAGGGATAGATTCATCACCCAAAGACTCCCTATGCTGTGGAATAAAATCCCGGTATATGTGAGGCAGAGCACCTCGCTGGCTTTGTTCAAGAGAAATCTTGACCAATGGATGGGAGATCGCAGATATACCCCAGGGATTACCTCAGTGTCACTGCTCAACAGAGGCACAGCAAAATAATGGGTATAGTTCCTCATACTAAAGGGGTGGCGTAAGCCACAAAACTATGGGCTAGGCTTGTAAATGCCCTCGGGCAGATAGCCTAGTATGAACCTATGAACCTATGAACCTATGCCATAAATCCAGCCTGTTCCTTAGAAATTAAATGTATCATAATCTTTTTTAACCTACATGCTATAATGGTAGTTAGAATTTTCATATCCACATTTATTAATGCTATTGGCCTGTAATTGTCCGGGCTTTATGGGTCTGAGTTAGCTTTATGTATAAAGATTGTTTTTGATGCATTAAGGTGAAGATCACTAATTCTATTTCTAATTATGTAGTTAAATACATGAGACAATATTTTACCAAAACTATCAGCAAACTCTTTATAAAATTCAACTGTCAAACCATCAGGACCTGGTGACTTATGTACTTTCATATGTTGAATTACATATACTATCTCTTCTGGAGATATAGGTTTAATCAGATCACCTTGCAGACTCCCTTCTAATTTTGGAAAGTTAATTTTTCGCAAGAACCTTTTCTTCTGTTTATGTATAGACCTTTCAATTTGACCCTCATATACCTTAGTATAGATTTTTTCAAAAATAATAATATCCTCAGTTTTAGAATACACTGTGTCATTACATTGTATTTCCGAAATATGTACAGTTGTTTTCGATTGATTTATAATCCTTGCCAATGCTTTTGACGGTATTTGAACATTATTGGCATATTTCACTAAACACCTATGCTCCTGAAGTGTTAGTCTACTATTATGCAGCAATAAAAGATCCCTTTGACATTTCAACATTTCCTTCTCTGTTTGAGCATTAAAATTCTGAATCAGTTCTTTATCAAGTAGCTTCACTTTTGTTTCTAATTTTTGAATATCATTGTTTTGCATTTTCTTATAATATGAGGCTTTTTGCAAAAGAAATCCTCTAATTTGAGATTTAGCTGCTGCCCATTCAATATCAGGAGTATGTTCCTGAAGCTTCATCCTATCTGTTAAGCCTTTCAGATATTTTACAATTCCATCTATTATATCCTTTTTATTTAACAGATTTGGATTGAGTGACCAATTGTAACCTCTATGCATTCTTGTATCTTTTAAATCTTTAGTAAAACTTAACGAAATTTTTGAGTGATCTGATAGATAACGAGTATGTATAACCACTACTGTTTCCAAATTCATTAATGCTTTGGATATCAAGAAAAAATCTATTCTAGACCACATTTTGTGGCATGGTGAATAGAAGGTATACTTACTTGCATTATTAATATTATGTGCATAACGAAAGGGGTCATATAATTGAAAACCTTCCTTAAAGTCATTTAATGCTATCCCGGCCTGCTTATTAAATGCTCTTTGTGGACAAGACCTATCCAACTTTGGATTTTGATAAGTATTCCAGTCCTCACCCACAATAAAATAATAACCATCATACTGTGTTAAGATTGGATATAATGATGTTATGAAACTTTGTTGGTCATTACATGGTGCATATATATTTAAAAGTAAAAGAGGTTTATCAAGCGCATTAAAATAACATAACACCATCACCCATTTTGATCCACTTTAGAGTCTAAAATCTTGTCTTTGTATTGAGTTTTAATAATTATGGCTACTCCAGCACTGTTTGTCTTACCTTCTGATGCCACTACCACTCTGATCCAGTTTTTTTTCCTAATATCATCCCACTGATCATTTAACAAGTGTGTTTCTTGTAAAAATGCAAACAGTGCTTTGTCCTGTAGCAATATGTGTAGCAACAGCTTCCTCTTCTTCAAGTTCTGGAGCCCTTTAATGTTCCATGAGTCTAATTCCCACATTGACAGGTCTAATTATCCAATAATAGTATGAGGGAAATTGTCCAATGGATATGTACTAACTGCATACTAAACATAATCTGGAAGCATTTCCTACATCCCGTCCCAAACCAGTGCTTACCCACTTTACCCCTGGACCAGGACTTATATAGGTCTTGTATGTGAGAAAACATGAACATGGTTAAAAACACAAACATATTTAAAAGCTTCATGTAATAAAACTTAAAACATTTCCTAAACTTACAACCTATATATTCTAACTTAGCTACTACAAAGTCTAAACTAAACATTCCCTAACAAACACTGCTATTGCTCTACAGCTTTTGTTCCAACTAATAATTAAGCAAATCTCCATTGTAAGGTATTATTACCATTTAAAGAAAAAATGTTAATATATTGACTAGCTACTTATTCCTACCCCAAATACCTCTTTTGTTACAATCATTATTTATATACCACTTTTATTGAGAGAGAGAAAGAAAAAAAAACAAAAAAACAAACAACAAAAAAAAAAAAACGTAAATGCATCCCACATTATAAATCTGTACCATACACAGTGCCTGCAACTACCAATTATCAAACTTTTGCGGTTGCATGCTTTAGTTCCCAACTATACTAACATTAGTTGTCTGATTAACACCACCCAATAGTCCCTATTTATATTCATGTATACAGTGCTAAACCTTGCACCCACTGCATATAGTGTAAAAATATGGAATATGGTTTGGTTTTAAACTATAAGCCTAAGGAAAGAAAAAAAAAACAGGAAAACAGATGTTATTATGTGCTTCTTGTACACCTTCTAGTGTTATTTACTTGTTAAAAAAACATTAACACATTATGTCAGTTCTTTTCAGCTTCTCAAGCCAGGAAACCGTCAGTAATACTCACAACGGGGGATCACTTTTACAGCCGGACAACAGGAAGTGTTACATTGAAATCTACACTCTCAGCTGCATTCAAGGGATTTCCTGTTTACCACTCGACAAAAATAGTTCGTAGAGGTCATAAAAGTTCGGAAAACAGCCAGCAGACCCTCGGATTATCGCAAACAAACAGTTTTATTGCTTTTACAGAGGCCTAAATGACTTAAGCAGGGAACAAAGGATTACCTAAGCCTCGAAGTATAGTACATACTGGATCTGACCTCAGGAGCATGCCAATCTCAATGGAAGTTTCTTTCAGCCCTCTGATGCAGGTAAAATTTCAAAAACCTTCAGAAACACTCTCTTTGCCTCGTTTTTAGTAGAAACAGAGTATTTAATCCCATCCACCATAAATGTAAGCACATTAGGGTATTTCATCTGAAATTTAATTTGCTTGTCAATCAGAAATTTACAGTATGCAGATAAAGACTGTCTAGCTTGCCTTATTTGTAGTGGTAAATCCTGAGCCAGAGATATTTTATTATTTTTCTACATAACAAAGCCACCATTCTTTTTTGCAGTAAAAAGTATTTTGCTAACATCTTGAAAGTTCAATATCTTAGCATATACAGGTCTAGGCATATTAGAAGCTTGTACCTCTCTCAGTGCTCTGTGTTCCCTTTCAATCACAATTTGTTTCACTCTATCAGCATCATTTAACAAAATTCCAAGTATTTGTGTTATAGTTGGTATTAACTCTGCATACTGAATGTTTTCAGGGATCCCTCTAATAATAATGTTGTTTCTCCTAGACCTCGCTTCTAAATCAGTAAGTTTGCTTTGCATGGCTTGTAAATCCACATCATATACCTTTGTTTTCTTCTCCAGCAAGTCTATTTTGTCCTCCGTGTCCAAACTTCTAGCCTCTGTTTTGTCCATTCTCTGAAGCAGCTGATTACATGAAACTCCAAAAGTTTGTATTTGAGTAGTCAAGTCCTTTAAAGCTTCTTGTATAGGTAACAAAGCATGTTTGATATCGTCCATGTTCAGTGGCTGATCAGTTTTAGATCTAGTCTCTGGCTTCTGTTGTTCCTGTTGTCTAGTAATTCTTTGTTTTTTCACACTCCCATCCTTTACTGGTGACTGTAATTCCAACAACTTTGTTTTGGTAGTAGTTGTTTCCATGCTTTTTCCTTCTTGTGACATTTACCTTTCCCCAAGCAGACAGGTAAAATGAAGAATGCACACAGTCCTTTGTTTATTTCTCTCTTCAGAGCTAGCTAATCACTTGGAATCCTGATGGATAAATACTTTTTTTCCACTTTTTCCCTGATTATAGATTAATTACGTGTAGATGCATCTTTTTTGTCTTTAATTTGATGTTCAAACCTCTTGGTATCGACTCAGGTTGCAGATTTTTCTCAGGTTTATTGAAGAGCTGCAAGTCAGCAGTGTTTACAGAATGGCAGCCATCTTTGAATTCGCATAGTGTGTCTTTCCTATTGCAAACTGACTATACTGCATGATCTGTTGTAAAAAAAACATCCTAACACCTCACAACTAAGATGGCCTAGTGGTAACTTGCTGTGACTATGGTGTATAGAAACCCTGGTTAAAGAGTGAATGCTGTGGATTATTTTGTTGCTGACTAGAAGAAGGGCTCCTGGATACAGAGTGATTAAGGCACTCTTAAGTTGTTGTATGTGGGTTTTTGGGGGTTTGCATAGTGCTAAGTGGCACTAAAACATGGTTAAACTGATAGACGCTTAAACTGTGTAGGCTTCGCTTACCAGTATGCAAATATGCTTAGCAGAGCTAACTACTGGTTATTATTCACATTTAAGCAAAGTGTAAACCTGCTAAGCATAGCTTAGCCCTGGTAACCATTGCTCACATTCTCATCTCATAAAATAGCAGAGAAATGACATCATGTAATAAGTGTATTTAATTTCCTGTCCATAACATACTTTTATGTGCTCTCATTACAGTAGCAAAGGGTGTGACGATACTGTATGGGAAACTTGGGTATACATGGGTTTATTATTTTATTATACATGGGTAGTATCACATGTTATATGCACTCACAATTGCATGTTACACCAGCTACCGTACACTGGTTGATGAATATGATTCCACACATATTGTATTATGAAATTAGTACTGTTGACATTGCTTTTCCATGTAAAATTAGATTGTCTGTTGTAGTACTCCAACCATGCACCTCTGCATGCAGAGCTGGGACTCTGAGTACTACACTATCTTGTTCTTGGTGTTTCAGCTGTATGTTTTCATGTATCTCCTATTGGTTATTAATATAATATTATTACATTAACTGTAGAGTACTATGTTTTTTGGTCATGTCATTGAATATTGCTGTCATGTAGTAATGGCATACGTTTCAGTTTCAGACATCTATCCTTCAGGACTTTGATCCTAATGCATAACATGTTTGCTGCCCACTTTCTGTCTGTCTGTTCTCTGTGCAGATGTCAGGTATTGCTAAGGCCATACAAATGTAGGTACTCACATAATTTTGTGCTGTGGGCCAGGGCACTGCTGCTAATCCCAAAAAATGGGGCGTTCTTCATGTGGGCCTTGGCCCTTTTCCTTGCCTGTGTGAGGGACATTACAGAGGTGGTGGGCTACAGATTCACATACAGTAGGTGAGAATACTTCATAGGACAGGACATTTGGAGACAGCACAACAACATGGGGGACATATCTCCAGAAATGTGAACAGATTCTATGTCATCATCGGTGCTGTTATATACATGGTGGGTTGATAGATTGACAGGGTTTGTGTGGACATGCATTTAGTGAGTGACTTCATGTCTGACAGTGATATGTCTCTGACATACCTCTCCACTGGCATGCTGTCCACAGACTGGCCACATATTTGCCTGTTATGTTTTGTCTATTCCCCAGACAGTTGTTGTCCATGGAAAATCAGTCAGGGACTCTGGGGAATGCAGTCAGTAAATACTAAAATCCATTGGTATTACTAACTTCATATTCCTCATAAAGGATATGTTACAATAAACCCAGTGACAGCAGCAACTGTCTAAATTTCTGACAGCAGTATGTCCAATCTATGCCTACGTTTGTTCCTCTGTCCTCAAATGATGTCAGGCTTTATCCAGATGTCATGCACTATGAGGCTCAGATGTATTTAGTATCATTATTTCTTGCCTTCTTTCTTCGTACCATCCCAGTGATATAGTAGACCCACAGACATATTACAGGAAAGAAGCCATAGATATCAGTCTTGAACCTGTACATTCCAAGGTGGACTGTACATTTGAGAAGTCTGTGTATGTCTGACCATTGTCAACAGACTGTCAGGAATGTGTACACATGTCATGTGCACATGTTATTTGGGCTGTGCATGGAGGGGGTAGATGTAAGTATTATGGCTCTTTTTTTATTTGACTATGCATGCTGCTCCAGTGTCTGCTGGTCTATTGGCTGTATGCTTTTGTAGGTGCAGACAGACATGTCCTGTACCATGGTCAGGATTCAGACTACACTGAGAATTGGGCCACTATATGCAGGGGTAGTGTGTGACTGGAAAACTATTATGTATTTCTTCACACAGTCCGTATACTCTACTCTTCACCTGACCTACTGCTATGTGACTGTGACTGTGGTGGAATTGGTTGGGGTATGCACTTTCACACTGGCATCTGATTTTTGGTACTGTAACATCCCTGAAGTGCCTGACATCTCAAAGGGGGATGACGACACAGTCTTTGACATTGAGCTTAAGGCCATGGCTCTGACACCAGTCATTGGTCTCAGTGAGGCATTTCTGTAGGACGTCAACATCAATTGGGTAGCTAATAGCTCCCAGCTTGCAATCGTCTACAAACATTGTCAGCCAGAGTCCCTTCATGTTGGCATGGACTTCAGAGAAGTTGATAAACAGGAGAGGACCCAAGACTGAACCGTGTGGAACTCCGCTCATGAGTCGTCAGCAGTCTGACTTGGGGTCAGCTACTTTCACATTGTGGGTTCTATCTGTGAGACAGTTTGCAACTCACCTACTGTTATAGGGGTTGATGAGTAGATTAGTGACTTTATCCATGATTCCTGCGTGGGGAATGTTATCAAAGGGCTTGGCCAGAATGAGGTAGACTATATGAACCAACTTGCCTTCATCCACAGCTCTGGTGACTGACTCGAATTCGACCACGTTGATTGAGCAGGCATGATCTACCCTTCACAAAAGCAAACTGTGTGGGATCCTGAGTCTGGAGATTCCCATATTGCTGTTTCTTAGGTCCATGACAATGCATTCTATAGCTTTGCATGACAGCCTTGTCAGGCTAATGGGGTGATACTTCCCAGGGTCTGCAGCCACTCCTTTGTGGAGAGGGATACCTGTAGCCGTGCACCAGTCAGTAGGGGAAATGCCTGAGGGGAGGCTGTGATTGACCAGGGCACACAGGTGAGGTGCCAGTTTACTCTGTAGTTCATGCAGAAGACAGCCAGAGCTATTGCCAGGTCCAATACAAGCTGTATTCTTGGCCTTGGACAGTGGTGTTTTTACCCAAGCAGCAGTACTACTGGGTGCCTGGCAGTGTACTGGCATTGTGATTGGTTCTTTGGGGGTGAGGAAATGGGTAAAGTTGCCACTGAATCTGTGTGCTAGGATATTGTCAATATCTGTTGGCTCAGTATAGGAGGTACCATTGTGCAGTAGCTCAGAGCACATGTTGGTATTGCTCTGGAGATTCTTTACATAACTATCAAAGGCCTTATGGTAGTCTTTACTGTATGCTGCAATTCTGTTTTCACAGCTATCTTTAGAGTATTTGATGAGGAATCTCATCTTTTTGTTGAGGCTGATAAGGGGGTTTTTCCAATCTTGGGACTTCACCATATACCATATCAGTTTCCTCCTTCTGTTGTAGAGATTCTTTGGGCAGGGCACCACTAGATTAGCTTTCTTTTTCTGGAGGGGAGCATCTTGTTTCTATTGGGTATGGTGGAATCCATGAATTTGTGTACGTGTTCGTACTGCATTGGTGTGTGATTTGGAGGTCATGCAATTAGTCTCCATTTGCAAGGGTGTCGTGACGTTAGCAACCTCTGTTTTTCTGGAGGCCAAAGTTAGCTTTGGGAAGGTTTTTCATAGTGGTTACCTTTGCAGGAGGCTGGGAGGGATGTAGATTTCTAAGGTAATGACATTATGGTCAGATCTAACCATGGCGGAGTTGACTATTGGTGTACAGCAACAGTCGCCCATGTTAGTACTTACTAGGTCAATGATGTTGCTACCTGTAGTAAGTATAGAAATGAGCTGGTCCAGGACATTGGAATTAATGCATCCCTGGAAACATTGGGCAAGTGCATTGATACATGAGTAGCTTTCACAGTTAATGGAGGGGTAGTTGAGGTCAACCAGTATGAGAGTGTTAGGTTGGACAGTAATATTCTTCATGGTGCTTAGGAACGTGGGTTTGACTCTTGGGACATGGTTAGGGACCTATAGCAGGCTACGACTTGAATTGCTGTCTTAGCCTATGTTAGCTACACCTGCAGTATCTGTGATGCATTATGTTGGGCTACCAGTCTGGACGTGTGTGCATCCTTTGTGAATAAGGAGTGCTTCGAGTGAGTGCCTTTTGAGATTTAGACTTCTAGTGTTGAGCAGCATGACCCTCAGATTGCATTTGTTTGTAGCTGTTATATATTTAGGTATATTTATGTATTCACACACACACACACACACACACATATACATATATTTTTTATTTTAATTTTTTATTTATTTTAGCATTTGTTGACCAGGAAAGTCTAACTAGGTTCCACAGATCCTGTTTTCAGCAGAGGCCTGGAGAGAAATGCTCCAGGAACATGTCTTTAGATTTATATATATGCGTGCATGTATTTCTATACATATATATCTATATCTATATATATATATATATATATATATATATATATATATATATATATGTGTGTGTGTGTGTGTGTGTGTGTGTGTATACTGCTGTGTTCTTAAACACCACTGTCTTGTTAGTTGCCTGCCCCTTATGTTAATTGGACCATATATCTCATTTCCTCTCAGCTTTCACTGGCTTGTGTGAGTAAGCGCAAAATTATCATTTTGTGAAATCACTCCCCATCAACTATTTAAATTTATTGGCCATCCTACTGTATTCCATAGTACCAGAATACAAAAGTGACCACTCCCTTTCAATCTAACTTGCTGTTTTAAAAATAGTGACTCTCTACTAAAACTTAGCTTTTTAGACAGATAAAACGTAAGTCACCTACTTTCACATCTAACTCCTCTAATGCACACTGCAGTGTTTAGGTTAAACCATTTTTTTTCATTTTACCTTTAAGCATCCCTGTGACTAGCACTTGCTCTAAAACCTGCTGGAAAGCACTAGGAAGCTTTAAACTGATACAAGCACTCAACTCTCCTTGTTTATAAGGTGAAATTAATCGTAGGCACTAAACAGCCTATAATTACAAAGTACCTTGCTAAGGTAAGGAAAAACAGCTGTTGTACTTTAAAAAAAAAGCACCAAATGAGGCATGTCCAAGGATCAGCTTCCGGTGATTTCTCCTGTCTACCCGGTGAATTTGGGCATACTAGGGCAATGCAGCAATTGCCTCATGTACACAGACAACCCTCTCCTCCTACCACCCAACATTACAACCTGTGAGAGATGCACTTACATAGCCAAACTGGAAGCAAAGCTCTGTAAACCCAAGAAGAGAAGGTTAACACCTGCACTAGACCCAAAGCAGCACATAGCCCTTTTAAACCCATATCACCAACACCCTCACATAGCAACACTAAACCCTCATATGTGGAGGACCTTAACAGTAACCTGCCCAAACAACAAGGACCTCCAAAGCTGAAATGCAAACAAACACCAGTCAAAACCAAAGTGTCACATAGCTCACAACACCAGTGTGCCACCCAACAACAGCCCCTAAGGCAAGACAACGTACCCAACACTTTAGTCATAGGTGACTCTATAGTCAGGCACACTGATATCCCACTCATCAGGCTGAACAAGGAGAAAATTACAGTCAGCTGCCTGTCGGGTGCCAGCATCCGCCACATAACGAACATGACTTTGTCATTGTCCATGTTGGAATGAATGACTTGAGCTGCACCTCCCTGGACTACTTGAAAAGAGACATGGAAGAGCTCTTGGATCATGTGGCCCAGGCAGGTATGACACTAGCCCTAAGTAGCATCCTGTCTTTGCCCAGAATGATACCACAGTACAAGGACAAGATGACTGACTTCAACAATTGGCTAAGCTTCTGGTGTCATTCAAAGGGGAGCCAGTATCTCTCTGTCCGGGACGACATGATCGACATGCTTTGCCATAGATGATCTGCACCTGTCGCCACTAGGATTCAGGTTACTGGCTAAGGCTCTTGCCACCCCTATAGTGCCTTTTTTTAGGCAAAGTTCAAAGGACAAAACCACCACCGTAACAGGTACAAGCATGCAAAATCTGAAGGTAATGCTACTAAATGCTAGAAGTCTAAACCTCAAAATGCACTCTCTTGAGGCACTCCTAAAAATGGAGAACATCAATATCTGTGCAGTAACTGAGACCTGGTTCAAGGCTCCAGAGAGCACCCCTGCAATACCAGGCTACAACACTTACCACACTTCTCAGCCACCAAACCAGGACCAAAACACTAAAGGTTGAGTGTCCATATTCACAAAGGATATTCACACCTCCAGGCTAGTTGACCAACACAATGGATCTGAAATTCTCTAGGTGTAACTAACACTAGATAAGACTGCAATACAAACTGTAGCTTGTTACAGGTCCCCCACCATACCCCAAGATTCTTACTACACCTTTCTAAATATACTGGAAAATATTAATATACAACCAAACACCCTAATACTGGGTGATTTCAACTACCCTTTCATTTACTGCAAAAACTACAAATGTACCAATACCTTTGCCCAACGGTTCTTGAAATTCATAAATTCCAATGCCCTGAATCAACTAATCCATAGTCCTACCAGGGGCTCCAATATCCTAGACTTGGTCATTACCAACATGGGAAATTGATGCTCCAAACCTATGTTCACCCCCCTCGTTGGTCAGGTCTGACCATAAGGTAATCACCCTTGACATCCACATCCCTCCCCCACCCCCCAGTAAGGAAACCTCTGAAAAAACTTTTCCAAAGCCAACTTCATGCTACTCAAGTCAGAAGTGACAAACTTCATGACACCCATGTAGACAGGAACTGAAAGTTCGACTGCTGAATCCTACACTAAGGCACTGTATGAGCACATTCACTCGTGCATGAATCGTGCCATCCCAAATAGAACCAAGATGCTCTCCTCCAAAAAAAGGAAGCCAATCTGGTGGTCCCCTGCCATAAGCAAACTTTACAACAAAAGGAAGAAACTGTTGCAGAAAAGAGAAAAATCCCAAGATGCAAAAAACTCCATTACCAGCCTCAGTAAAAACCTGAGATCCCTCATAAAATCCTCCAAAGATAGTTACGAAAATAAAATTGCCAAAGATTCCAAAGACAACCACAAGGCATTCTATAGCTATGTCAAGAATCTAAATGGCAATTCTCAGATCTGCTCTGAACTACAACAGAATGGCACTAAATATACTGATTCAAGGATATTGCAAATATCCTGGCAGATCAAGTCAGTGCCAACTTCACCCCCCTCTCACCCCCTAAAGGGCCCATCTCAATACTAAAAGATTGCCAAATTCTGGTAAAAATGACCACACAGGTAAAAGCCGCACTCTCCAAAGCTAACAATACAGCATCCATGGGACCAGACGACATCCTGGGCTGTGTACTTCATGAACTACAAAATGAACTGGCAACTCACCTAAGTATCATGTTTAATCATAGCATCACCTCAGGCTTTGTGCCTACTGAGTGGTGCACAGCTACAGTTATCCCACTCTACAAGAGGGGAATCCACCTTGGATCCTGGGAACTACCGCTCCCATCAGTCTGACAAGCCTAATCTGCAAGGCCATGGAACGTATTATCATGGAACTTATAAACAAAGATATTGGCAACCTTCAAACACTGGATACCACCCTGTTTGGGTTTATGAAGGGCCGATGTTGCCTCCTGAACCTGATTAACTTCTTCGAATCAGTCTCCAGAGCTGTAGACGAGGGTAAGGCAGTCCACACAGCCTATCTGGAACCTCACCAAGGCCTTCAACACCATCTGCCACTCTGGAATCATAGATAAACTTACTAAACTGGGCATTACTCTCTACATAACTTGATGGTTCATAGGCTCATAGATTAATACTAGGCTAACTGCCCTTGTGGGCTATTTTAAGCTTAGTCAGTTATCCCTTGTGAGACTCAAACCCTGCACCTTGTGCTTGTAAGGCAAACACCTTAACCATTAGGCCACCCTCCCAGGTTGCCAACTGGCTTATTGACAGAACCCTCACTGTAAAAGTAGCTGACTTCAAATCCAGCTCCAGACAAGTGACAAGTGGAGTACCTCAGGGTTCAGTCCTGGGACCACTCTTGTTTGTCATCTACTTCTATGAAGTACAGGCCAACACTAAGGGACTCTGGCTAACAAAGTTCGCAGATGACTGCAAACTGGAAGCCATTATTTAATCCCCAAATGATGTGGATATTCTACAAAAGGGCCTTACAGAAACTGATGCTTGGTACCAGAACCATGGGCTCAAGCTCAATGCCAAGAAATGTATAGTTATTCCCTTTGGGAAAAAAAAAACATGTACCCCTGAATTACCACATAGGTGGCAGTACACTAAACACTGAAAGTGTGATAACAGACTTAGGGACACAGGTGGATAGTAGTTTCACCTTCAACAACCACATCTCCACAACAGTCAGGAAATCCTTCTATGTGGCACACCTCATCACTAAGGGCTTTTCATCCAGAAAACAGGAGGTCATTGTCCCACTGTACTCATCCCTCATTAGACTCATTATAGAATACAATGCCCAATTTGGTATGTACCTCTCAAGACATCTGCAACAACTGGAAAAGCTGCAGAAATACCTCACTAAAAGAATCACAGGCCTAAAGCAGATGCCCTATGCTGACCGACTAAAAAAACTCCAGCTATACTCTGTCACATATCGTCTACTCAGAGGTGATCGCTGCTTAACATACAAGGCCAAGTCAAACTCAGAGCTGTTGGACATGCTACACTTAAAGAAATCTTTATCCCTCAGAGCCACATACTCCAGGAATATAAACCTTGTCACCACAATGAACAAAACATGCTGGAGGGATAGGTTCCTGACCCAGAGCCTCCACAGACACTGGAATAGACTGCCCATACATGTCAAGCAGAGCACCTCTTTAGCCCTCTTCAAAAGGAACCTTGACGATTAGATGGAAAATAGGAAATTCACCCCAGGGATCACGTCAGTCGCCCTGCTAGACAGGTGTCCAGGGAAGTGAATATTGTGGGAAGAAATAGCCAGGGAATTGTAAGAAATCCCAATCCCTCCGAGCTGCACAGTCTAGGGACCTAAACCTTGTCACCACAATAAACAGGACATGCTGGAGGGATAGATTCCTGTCCCAGAGACTTCCCATTCTCTGGAACAGGCTACCCATCTGAGTCAAGCAAAGTTCTTTATTAGCAGTTTTCAAGAAAAATCTTGATGAGTGAATGGGAAATAGGAAATACACCCCGGGGATCACTTCTGTGTCTCTGCTCGACAGTGGCATAGGAAAATAACTTTCTTGGGTGGGGTAAGCCAGGGAACCTTGTTGGCTAGGCTTACGTAGGCCCTCGGGCAGATAGCCTAGTACCTACCTATGAACCTATGAACGTATATATATATCTACCTTTATATATATATATATATATATATATATATATATATATATATATATATATATATATATATATATATAGAGAGAGAGAGAGAGACCTTCCAAGCTGAAACGCAGACACTTACCACCCCACCAGCACTACCTAAATGACACATAGCCCACAAAATCAGTGTGCCACTCAACCTCAGCCCATAAGGCAAAGTAACGTACCCAACACACTAGTAATAGATGACTCTATAGTCAGGCACACTGATGTCCCATTCACCAGGCTAAACAAGGAGAAAGTTATTGTCAGCTGCCTGTAAGGTGCCAGCATCCGCCACATAGCGCACACACTCAGGTCCCTCCACAACAAGTACAAATACGACTCTGTCATTGTCCATGTTGGTGTGAATGACCTGAGACGTGCTTCCCTGGACTACATGAAAAGAGACATGGAGGAGCTCTTGAATCTTGTAGCCCAGGCAGGTATGACCCTAGCCCTGAGTATCATCCTGCCATCACCCAGAATGATACCACAGTACAAGGACAAAATGATTGACTTCAACAATTGGCTAAGCTTCTGGTGTCATTCTAAGGGGATCCAGTATCTGTCTGCCTGGGACGACATGGTCGACAGACGATGATGTTTTGCCAGATATGACCTGCACCTGTCATCCCTGGGATTCTGGATACTGGCTAAGGCTCTTGCCACCCCTATAGTGCCTTTTTTAGGCAAGGTTCAAATGCGAAATTCACCACTGTAACAGGTACAAACAAGCAAACTCTGAGGGTAATGCTACTCAATGCTAGAAGTCTAAACCTCAAAATGCACTCTCTTGAGGCACTCCTTAAAATGGAGAACATCGACATCTGTGCAGTGACAGAGACCTGGTTTAAGGCTCCAGAGAGCACTCATGCAGTACCAGGCTATAATTCATACCACACCTTTCGGCCATCTAACTTGGACTGAAACACTAAAGGCAGATGCGTTTCCATATTCATTAAGGATATCTACACCTCCAGGCTAGTTGCTCAACATACTGCATCCAAATTTATCCAAGTGCAACTAACACTGGGCAAGACTGCAATCCAGGTTGTAGCTTGTTGTAGATCCCCCATCATGCCCCAGGATTCCAATTCTTCATTTCTTAAGATACTGGAAAATATTAAGGTACAACCCAATACCTTAATTGTGAGTGATTTCAACTACCCCACCATCAACTGGGAAAACTACTCATGTACCAACTCATTCACTAAAAGTGTTCTGGAATTCATAAATTCCAACACCTTGGATCAGCTTGTCCACACCCCTACCAGGGACAGCAATATCCTGGACCTGGTCATTACCAATATGGGTAACTGGTGTTCCACGCCAGACATCAACTCCTTGCTGGTCAGATTCAACCACAAGCTAATCACTCTAGACATCCATATACCACCCCCTCCCCCCATTAAGGAGACCACCGTCAAAAACTAGTCCAGATTCAACTTCATGCTTCTTAAGACAGAAGTGGCAAACTTCACGACACCCATGCACATGAAAAATAGAGGGACAATTGCTGAATCTTACACAAATACACTGTATGAGCACATACATGAGTGTGTGGATTGTGCCATCCCCAACAGAACCAAGATGCTATCCTCAAAAAAAGGAAGCCAATCTGGTGGTCCCCTGCTATAAACAAACTCTACAACAAAAAGAAGAAGCTGTTGCAAAAAAGAGTAAACTCTCAAGATTGAAGGAACTCCCTCATAAGCTGAGATCCCTCATAAAATCCCCCAAAGCCAGCTATGAAAATAAAATCACCACTGATTCCATAGACAACCACAAAGCATTCTACAGCTATTTCAAGAATCCCAATGGCAACACTCAGATCTTCTCTGAGCTACAGCACAATGGCACTAAATATACAGAACCAACTGATATTGCCAACATCCTGGCAGATAGGTTAATTGCTAACTTTATCCCCCTCTCACCCTCCGAAGGGCCCATCTTAATACCGGAAGAAAGCAAAGCCCCTGTAAAAGGGTTGCCACCACGGACCCCAGAAACTACCACCCTATTAGCCTGACAAGCCTGGTCTGCAAGGCCATGGAACATATCATCTTGGTGCTTATAAACAAAGACATAGGTAACCTCCACACCCTGGATACCACTCAGTTTGGGTTTGTAAAAGGTAGATCATGTCTACTAAACCTCATTGACTTCTTTGAAGCAGTCACCAGAGCCGTAGACGAGGGCAAGGTAGTGCACACAGCCTATCTTGACCTCGCCAATGCTTTCGATACCATCCCCTACTCTGGAATTATAGATAAACTCACTAAACTGGGCATAAAGCCATATGTCACAAGATGGGTGGTCAACTGGCTCACTGACAGAACCCACACAGTAGAAGTAGCCGACTCCAAGTCTGACTTCAGACAAGTGACGAGTGGAGTACCACAGGGTTCGGTCCTGGGTCCTCTCCTGCTCGGCATCTTCTTCTCTGAAGTCCAGGCCAACACAGAAGATCTTTGGCTAACAAAGTTCACAGATGACTGCAAACTGGGAGCTATAATAGAATCACTTAATGATGTAGACATTCTACAAAAGGACCTCACAGAGACAGATGCTTGGTGTCAAAGTTATGGCCTCAAGCTCAATGCCAATAAGTGCATTGCCATCCCCTTTGGGAAAAACTCGGTACACATGAACTACCACATAGGTGGTAGCTTACTAAACACTGAAAGTGTGATGAGACCTCGGGACACAGGTGGACAGTAGTCTCTCCTTTGATAACCACATTGCCACAGTAGTTAGGAAGTCCTTCTACATGGCACACGTCATCACAAAAGGGTTCTCCTCTAGAAAAAAAGAGGTCATTATTCCTCTCTACTCATCCCTCATCAGCCCATTATAGAGTACAATGCCCCATTTGGCATGTATCTCACAAGATACCTACAACAATTAGAAAAGCCACAGATATATCTCACTAGGAGGATTACCGGTCTCAAACAGATGCCATACGCAGACCATCTTAAAAAACTCCAGCTCTACTCTGTCGCATATCGCCTACTCAGAGGCGATCTCTGCCTAACAAACAAAGTTATGTCAAACCCAGAGCTGTTGGACATTCTACACTTAAAGAAATCCCAATCTCTCCGAACCACACACTCCAGGGACCTACACCTTGTCACCAAAATAAGCAGAACATGCTGGAGGGATAGATTCTTGCCCCAGAGACTTCCCATACTCTGGAACAAACTACCCATTCATGTCAAGCAAAGCTCCTCATTGGCCCTCTTTAAGAAAAATCTTGATGACTGGATGGGAAATAGAAAATTCACCCCGGGGATCACTTCTGTGGCAGTGCTCGACAGGGGAACAGGAATATAATTTTCTTATAGGTTCATAGGTTCATACTAGGCTATCTGCCCTAGGGCATTTATAAGCCTAGCCCAAAATTTTTGTGGCTTTCACCACCCCTTAAGTTTGAAGGATACTATGCCCATTATTTTGCTGTGCCTCTGTCCAGCAGTGACACTGAGGTGATCCCTGGGGTAAACCTGCGATCTCCCATCCATTGGTCAAGATTTCTCTTGAACAAGGCCAGCAAGATGCTCTGCCTCACATGTACTGGGATTTTGTTCCACAGCATAGGGAGTCTCTGGGTGATGAATCTGTCCCTCCAGCACGTCCTATTTATAACCGTGTTAAGGTTTAAGTCTCTTGCTCTTGTAGTTCTGATGGATTTGGATTTTTTGAGGTGGAGCATGTTCATTAATTCCGGGTTGGACATGGCCTTGTATGTCAGGCACAGGTCACCTCTGAGCAGATGGTATGCGACTGAATAGAGCTGGAGTTCCTTCAGTCGGGCAGCATAAGACATATTTTTGAGACCCTTTATCCTTTTGGTGAGGAACTTTTGGGGCCTTTCCAATTGCTGCAGGTGTCGGGTAAGATACATTCCGAATGGGGCATTGTACTCTATCACTGGTCTGATGAGTGATGAGTACAGGGGAACAATGACCTCCCTTGATCTAGATGTGAATCCCTTCATGATCAGGTGGGCAATGTAGAAGGTCTTCCTAACTACTTTGGCAACGTGAGTGTCAAACGAAAGGTTACTGTCAACCTGGGTCCCCAGATCCCTGATAACCTCTTCTGTGTTTAGTGGATTGCCACCTATATGGTAGCTAGGGGTAACCTTGTTTTTCCCGAAAGGTATGACTATGCATTTTTTGGCATTTAACTTTAGGCCATGGCTGTGGCACCAGTTATCCATTTCTATGAGACCCTTCTGAAGGATATCTGTGTCTGATGTGTTTTCAACTATGGCGCCCAGCTTGCAGTCATCTGCAAACTTTGTCGGCCATAATCCTCCTGTGTTGCCTGTACTTCTGAAAAGTAGATGCCGAACAAGAGGGGGCCCAGAACTGAGCCCTGTGGGACACCACTTGTGACTGGCTTGGAGTCTGACATGGCGCCAGCAACTCTGACCCTGTGGGTTCTGTCACTTAGCCAGTTTGCAACCCATCTTGTGACATATGGGTTTACATTTAAGCTGGTGAGTTTTTCAATGATACCCGAGTGGGGTATTGTCAAAAGCTTTTGCAAGGCCAAGGTAGGCTGTGTGGACTGCCTTCCCTCATCAATGGCCTTGGTGACTGTTTCGAAAAAGTCAACCAAGTTTAAAAGGCATGATCTGCCCTTGACAAAGCCAAACTGGGTTGGATCCAATATCTGTAAGTCCCCTATGTCTTTATTTATGAGTTCCATTATGATCCTCTCCATAGCTTTGCAGACCAGGCTTGTTAAGCTGATAGGGCGGTAATTTCCAGGGTCAGTGGAGGCACCGCCTTTGTGAAGTGGGACCACAATTGCCGTACGCCACTCCTTGGGTACGTATCCTGAGGTGAGGCTAAGATTAAACAGCTGCCCTAACTGCGGGTTTAATTCCTCATTGAGTTCATGGAGCACACAACCGGGGACACCATCTGGTCCCATAGATGCTGTGTTTTTCGCCTTGGAGAGAGCAGTTTTCACCTGAGCATTTGAGATGTTTGGGGGGCTACAATCCACTGGTATAGATATCTCTCCTTTTGGGGGGGGGGAGAAATTTGCACTGAACCTGTCAGCCAGTATGTTGGCAATGTCTGTTGGTTCAGTGATTTTTACATCATTTTGAACTAATTCTGAGCATATCTGGGAGTGTCCTCCCAGGTTTCTAACATAGCTAAAAAAGGCCTTATGATTGTCTTTTGAGTCCTTAGCGACTTTTCTCTCAAAATTTGCCTTGGATGATTTTATGAGTGATCGTAGTTTTTTACTTATAATGATCAAGGGTGTCTTCCCTTTTAAGGATTTTGCTCTATCTTGTAGTGGCAAAAGCCAGGGTATCTTTTTGGCTAGGCTTATATAGCCCCCAGGCCTGATAGCTTAGTACCTACGTATGAACCTATAAATCTATGTATGTATGTATATATTTTATATGTATATCTCTATAGATATGTTTTGTGTCTAGATTTGTCCATATATATGCATCACCATACATAAATACATGTTTATATAGAAAACCTTACTGATTCTACAGAATATTTTCCCTACTGTTGAATGACTCTACTGACTGATATGTTTGGAAAAGCATCAGTGTTTCATAGAACTCACGTGGTGTAGTAGTACATTGCACTGACTGTGGTGTACAGGGCCTTTGGTTCAAGACTTAAGAGGACTGATAGTTTTGTTGCAAGGCAGAACAGTCGCTGCTGGGCATATAGGGATAAGAGTGATATTTCAAAGAAGTCCCTATTTTGGGCCCATTGACCCCATTATGACATCCTTTGGACAGATTTGTTGCAGTAAGAGGTTTGGGGTATGGATCTGATGTACAGCTCCAATGCATATATATGTATGTACGGATTCACTAGACAATCTTGACATACTGAAATATCGAATTTCAGTATGTCAAGACTGAACAGTAGAAAGTGCAGTTACGCGAAACTGCACTATGTCGAATGCAGAAATGTCAAATCCGCTATCGTGGTGTTGATTTCGTGATGTGTGGTACAGTTTGTGGATTTATCTGGAGATTCAGGTAAGTGGTATTTGAGTAAGAGTATTGGGTAGGGATTTTAGTGTGTGCGAGTGTGTGTAGTGGTGTTTTATTGTGTGTTTGTGTGTTTAGTGCAACCTTGGAGTTAGAATATATAAGTAGGGGGGTAAACACCTTGGACAGGAAGGGGTGGTTGGTAACTGGATACCCACAAGCTTCCAAATGTATACAGTGGGACTGAGGTCCTCTCCCATGGGCAGTCACCACTGCACCTTCACGGCCCCAAAGGTGGCTGTGCTGGGGGCTGAGCAGGAGGGGCAGGTTGACCCTCTAGATGCGCCAAGCGGCTCTCAAGCTGGCATGGCGGATCTCCGAATTCCTTGTGGAGCTCGCTACTCACCAGACCCTGGACCTGGCTTCGGGTGACAGGATCCTGTCTGCACTCACGCCCAGAGGGGGGATGAGCCCCATCTCCTGAGGCATTTCCACCAAAAGGTGGTGCAGGACCAGCAGACAAGGAGGTGCCTAGGTGGGTCCCATATGTGTTGGGGCCCAGTGCCATAACCAGTGAGTCTAGAGAGGTGGATCCACTGGGATTGCCTTCCCAGACATGCTATGGTGTTGCAGTTGTAGAACATATGTTGGTTAGTTGTGAAAAACGCATTCCAGGATTAGTCATAACAGAATCCATGAGAATTCCCATTAACCCAAAACAAGAGATTTGGAACAGTTGCATAGCAAACAGAAAACATGCATATATGGAACCACAATGGGCATTATAACAGCATGCAGGTTACATTGATAGCAACAGGCCACCAATGATAGTATTTGAACAAGGAACATTAATAGAAAAAACATTTCAATATTTGTAGAATAATAAGACACATGTCCCAACAATAGGTTTGGTGAAAAACATACTCATTGATTTATGTGTTTGGATTATTGGTGCAGATAAGGTGGGGGAGAGAGAGAGAGAGATGTCAGTTTACAATTGTATATGCTTGAAGTGCTCACAACTTTAATGATCATTGCTCTAATCATTACAGTATAGATATTAGCTCACTTTACATTGACCTATGGCCTTGGGTGGGCAGTGTTATGTTTGTACACAGTGTATAATTACAGGCTTCTTACAGCTCATTTATACCTTTTCTCACCTGGCAGACCTGTGGAGGAAATATCTCTTAACACTACCTGACTTTTTCTACACATATTCACGTAGTCAAGGTTATATATGTGCAGTCATAATGGTGTGTGTGTGTGTGTGTGTGTGTGTGTGTGTGTGTGTGTGTGTGTGTGTGTGTGTGTGTGTGCTAGTGCCATAATTCACCTTGATTTCTATTGGTCACCCTGGGTGTTGGCTTCAGTAACCACTAGCTGTGACAGTGTGACCCTTGAGGGGCATTTCTTGGAGGGGGACTACTTGGTGTATGTACTTCTCTTGCTGTCATTTGCAGCCCTGAGGTTGGACAGTGGGTGTTGTACACAGTGTATAATTACAGGCTTATTGCAGCTCATTTATACCTTTTTGTACTTGGCAGACCTGTGGAAGAAATTTCTGTTAACAATACCTGACTGTTTCTACACATATCCACATATTCATGGATGGGATTATGCATACAGCTTAATAGCACTCCCGGGATTTGAACCATGCCAGTTTGTGCAAAAATAGAACACAACATTGCGTTTCAGCACAATGAGCTACTGAGGACCTGCTGCTGCTTTCCTGACTGTTTTCATATAATAGTGTGCCGTTTGGACAATCTGCTTGTAATTCTGATATTCATGCATGGCAGATGCTTGCTATAACCTGTAGTCAGACCTTGACATATTGCAGTATGGAAAACAATGGCTAACACAGCATTACTATTCAGGGACCAGATCCTGGTGCATGGAACATTTCTTTTAGCTAATCTTTCAATGTCAATATTACATCTACATTCAAACTACCATATATTAAAGTACACACAATAGTCTGGTGTTTAGTGTTTTATTGACAGGTACTGCTACACTTTTACTGATATATATCCTGTACATCAGTATTAGTCTGCTAATGTCTTGTTTATTCAGTACAAACAGTACACATTACTAACTACTGGCAGGTGACATTCTACTGCATTCTGTTTATTTGCCCTGACTAGCTCTAGCTAGATTAGTACTCACCAGCCTCACAACACAGCCTTAGCAGCCTGCTGGCATGGGCTTCATAGGTTCATAGGTTCATAGGTAGATACTAGGCTATTGGCCCTAGGGCCTATATAAGCCTAGCCAAAGGTATCCTGGCTTTCGCCACCCAAGAAAATAATTTTCCTGTGCCACTGTCGAGCAGATACACAGAAGTGATCCCCAGGGTGAATTTCCAATCTCCCATCCAATTATCAAGATTTTTCTTGAACAGTGCTAATGAGGAGCTTTGTTTGATATAGATAGGTAGTTTGTTCCATAGTATGGGAAGTCTCTGGGACAGGAATCTATCCCTCCAGCATGTTCTGTTTATTGTGGTGACAAGGTTTAGGTCCCTAGAGCATGTAGCTCGTAGGGATTGGGATTTCTTTAAGTGGAGCATGTCTAAAAGCTCTGGGTTTGACATAGCTTTGTGTGTTAGGCAGAGATCACCTCTGACTAGGCGATATGCAACGGAGCAGTTTTTTGAGACGGTCTGCATAGGGCATCTCTTTGAGGCCAGTAATCCTCTTTGTGAAGTATTTCTGTGGCCTTTCCAGTTGTTGTAGATGTCTTGTGAGGTACATACCAAAAGGGGCATTGTACTCTATAATGGGTCTAATGAGTGACGAGTAGAGGGGAACAATGACCTCTTTTTTCCTGGATGAGAAAACTTTTGTGATGAGGTGTGCCACATAGAAGGATTTCCTGACTACTCTGGCTATGTGATTATCAAAGGAGAGACTACTGTCCACCTGTGTCCCAACATCTCTTATCACACTTTTGGTGTTAAGTAGACTACCACCTATGTGGTAGTTCATGGGTACTGAGTTTTTACCAAAAGGAATGACAATGTCCTTTTTGGCATTGAGCTTGAGGCCATGGCTTTGACACCAGGCATCTGTCTCAGCAAGGCCCTTTTGTAGGATGTCCACATCTTTTGGAGTTTTGATTATGGCTCCTAGTTTGCAGTCATCTGTGAACTTCATTAGCCAAAGACTGTCTGTGTTGGCCTGTACTTCAGAGAAGTAGATACCAAACAGGAGAGGACCCAGGACTGAACCCTGTGGTACTCCACTTGTCACTGGTCTGAAGCTGGATTTGGAGTCTGCTACTTTCACAGTGTGGATTCTGTCAGTGAGCCAGTTGGCAACCCATCTTGTGACATAGGGATTTATACCTAGTTTAGTCAGTTTATCTATAATTCTAGAGTGGGGGATGGTGTCAAAAGCCTTGGCGAGATCTAGATAGGCTGTGTGAACCACCTTACCCTCATCTACGGCTTTGGTGACTGCTTCAAAGAAGTCTATCAGGTTTAGGAGACATGATCTGCCTTTTACAAACCCGAACTGGGTGGGGTCCTGAGTTTGGAGATTGCCAATGTCATTGTTTATAAGTTCCATGGTGATACACTCCATTGCCTTGCAGACCAGGCTCGTCAGGCTAATGGGGCGGTAGTTTCTGGGGTCTGTGGTGGCTCCCCCTTTGTGGAGTGGGATAACTGTTGTTGTGCACCATTCAGTGGGCACATAGCCTGAGGTGAGTCTATGATTGAACATGGTACTTAGGTGGGGTGCAAGTTCATTCTGTAGTTCATGTAGAACACAGCCTGGGATGTCATCAGGTCCCATGGATGCTGTGTTCTTGGCTTTGGATAGTGTGTTTTTACCTGTGCAGCTGTGATTACAGGAACTTTGCATTCTTCTGGTATAGAGATGGGCCCTTCAGGGGATGACAGAGGGGTAAAGTTAGCACTGAACCTATCTGCCAGGATGTTGGCAATATCTGTTGGTTCTGTATATTTAGTGCCATTGTGCTGTAACTCAGAGCAGATCTGAGTGTTGCCATTGAGATTCTTGACATAGCTATAGAATGCTTTGTGGTTGTCTTTAGAGTCAGTGGCAATTTTGTTTTCATAACTAGCTTTGGAGGATTTTATGAGGGATCTCAGCTTCTTACTGAAGCTGACCAGGGAGTTTCTCCAATAATGGGATTTTACTCTTTTGCAACAGTTTCTTTCTTCTGTTGTAGAGTTTGTTTATGGCAGGGGACCACCAGATTGGCTTCCTTTTTTTGGAGGATAGCATCTTGGTTCTGTTAGGGATTGCACGATCCATGCACTCATGTAAGTGCTTATAAAGTGCATTTGTGTAGGATTCAGCAGTCATACCTCTATTTTCCGTCAGCATGGGTGTCGTGAAGTTTGCCACTTCTGCATTCAGAAATGTGAAGTTGGCTTTGGAGAAATTTTTTACTGTGGTTTCCCTAATGGGGGGTGGGGAGGGATGTGGATGTCTAGGGTGATTAGCTTATGGTCGGATCTGACCAACGAGGAATTGACCTCTGATGTGGAGCACCGGTTGCCCATGTTGCTAATAACCAGGTCTAGGATATTGCTGCCCCTGGTGGGGGTGTGGATAAGTTGATCCATGGCATTGGAATTTATGAATTCCAGAAAACGTTGAGCACAAGAGTTGGTACATGAGTAGTTTTCCCAGTTAATGGTAGGGTAGTTGAAATCGCCCATTATTAGGGTGTTAGGTTGTACCCTAATATTTTCCAGTGTATTAAGAAATGAGGAGTGGGAATCCTGGGGCATGGTGGGGGATCTGTAGCATGCTACAATTTGGATTGCGGTCTTGCCCAGAGTTAGTTGCACTTGGATAATCTCGGATGCATTATGCTGAGCAACTAGCCTGGAGGTGTGGATATCCTTAATGAATATAGACATGCCTCTGCCTTTAGTGTTTCGGTCCAGGTTAGGTGGCCGAATGGTGTGGTATGAATTATAGCCTGGTAATGCAGGGGTACTCTCTGGAGCCTTGAAGCAGGTCTCTGTCACTGCACAGATGTTGATGTTCTCCATTTTAAGGAGTGCCTCAAGAGAGTGCATTTTGAGGTTTAGACTTCTAGCATTGAGTAGCAATACCCTCAGATTCTTCTGCCTTTACATGTTAGGGTGGTGAATTTGTCATTTGAACCTTGCCTAAAAAAGGCACTATAGGGGTGGCTAGAGCCTTAGCCAGTATCCGGAATCCCAGGGGCAACAGGTGCAGGCCATCTCTGGCAAAGCATCGTGGCTTGTCAATCATGTCTTCCCAGGCAGACAGATACTGGATCCCCTTAGAATGACACCAGAAGTTTAGCCAATTGTTAAAGTCAATCATTTTGTCCTTGTACTATGGTATCATTCTGGGTGATGGCAGGATGCTACTCAGGGCTAGGGTCATACCTGCCTTGGCTACAAGATCGGACAGCTCCTCCATGTCCCCTTTCATGTAGTCCAAGGAGGTACGTCTCAGGTCATTCACACCAACATGGACAATGACAGAGTCATATTAGTACTTGTTGTGGAGTGACCTGAGTGCATGTGTTATGTGGCGGATCCTGGCACCCGACAGGCAGCTGACAGTAACTTTCTCCTTGTTTAGCCTGGTGAGTGGAACATTAGTGTGCCTGAGTCACCTATGACTAGAGTGTTGGGTACGTTGTTATGCCTTATGGGCTGTGGTTGAGTGGCTTCCAAGTTCACACACTTTCTTCTGCAGCTGTACAGGAGATAGAGAAATATTTATGCATAACTTTCCATGACATACTTAGGCTGGACTTTGATACACGAGAATTGATAGTGGTACTTACACACTGTTGGGACATTCTGTGCCCGAGCATCTTGGACCCACTGCTCCAATAAGTCCCTCTTCCTTCGCTTCAAGTCAGCATAGTGATACCGGACATGCTCGCCAGTTCAAGTGATGCCAATTGCACTGGTGAGGTCATGAGCAAGACTGTCCCAGGCCTCCGCTTTGTATTGGGAGCCCTGGTACTGGTCCTGCAGCAGTTGCCCTTCATGTTTTTTTACAAGGAGTCCAACCATTACCCTGGACTCCTGCATGCCCCAACGCTGCACCCGAAAGCGCACACCTTCTCCAACACAAGCCATATTGCCTGCAGTGATCAGCTGCAACCGGTTATGGTTTTATTCCCACCAGTGGGGTGTAAGTAGGGCTGGATTCCTGCCCTTTGCTGTGATTGGTCTACTTTGAATATACTGAACTGAACTAAGTGACAGGCAAACTCACTTAGCTGAGATAAGCATTGCTTACAGAAGTAGATAGTAAGCACTGTTTACCAGTGCATAAATCCACTTAGATACGCTAATTCTTGGTAAACATAACAGTTTAAGCACTATTTACTCTGGGTAAGCATAGCTGAACATAATTAAGTGATGTTCAGCTTTCATTTTATGGACTATCAAGATTGTGGGATCAATTCCTTCTTAATGCCATCTTATGATATTTATGTTTCCCTTCCACGACATCCCCCTATGTGCTTTCATTACATTACATTCTTTTGTGGCTATACTGTATGGGATATTTGTGTTTATATGGGGGTTTCACATATGTATAACACTGACACTTCACATTTGGACCTACTACACTACCCTGGTCAACAAATATATATTATTCACTACCTTTTTTATTTTTTATTTATTTTACATTTGTTGACCGGGCTAGTCTAACTGGATATATGTCCTTTTTCAGTAGAGGCCTGGGGAGAAAAGCTCAAGGTTATTATACATAGAACATACATAGTTCATAATAACAGGCTGTATAAGGTTATGATAAACTAAGAAACAATAAACATGAGTAGCAATTATGAAAAAACAAAATAGTCAAAAAAGTTTTTTTTTTTTTTTTTTTTGTTTTTTTGTAAAGTAAAATATTATGAAGGTGGTGAATTATAAAAGAAAGGATAAAGAGAGATAGCTGTGAAGTAGAGATAGGACAGATATCAAAGATAGAACAGGATGAGTAGAGGAGTCCATAGTTTTCTAACAGCTTTAGAAGTTGTTTTAAGAAGGAGTAGTGAGAGAAAAATACCTAAGAAGAGAGGAGAGAAAGTTAAGATGAGTGAGTGCTGTACACGGGGTAAGTTCCATGTCTTAATGTATAGTTGTGAAACTTAGGAAAATAAGCTATTGGGGAGTTGGATAGAGAAGGGGAGAGGGAAGGTGAGATAGGAGATAGATGAGCAGGCTAGTCTGGGTTTCTACAGGGGTAGAGCCAATTATTATTGAGGTAGTTGGGTAGAGAAGGGGAGAGAAAAAGAGAGATAGGAGACAGATGAGCAGGCTAGTCTGGGTTTATACATAGGCAGAGCCATTTATTATTAAGGTACAGTTTGATATTTTTCTTGAAGAGAGGAGGAGAAGTCAGGGATGTAATATCAGTGGATAGAGTGTTCCAGTGTTTCCCAACAGAGTTGGAGAATAAGCAATCTCCAGCAGAGTTATTGGGTATAGTCCTTTTTATCAGTAGTTTATTAGAGGAGCATAGATGTTTCAGGTTGTAGTACGGGGTAATGAGGCTAGTGAGTATAGGAGTTTTGGTAGGTTGATACAGGGTTTTGTGGGTTATAATAAGTTGTTGTAGTTTGATCTGATTAGGAAGTTCAAGCCAGCCAAGTTGTTTTAGGTTAGTGCAGTGATGGGTCCTAAAAGGAGATCCGGTTGCAAATCTAGCTATGTTGTTGTAGGATGTAGCTAGTATATTTAGTTTTTTTTTGACAGGTTGGTGTAGATGGGACATGCATAGATTAGAGTAGAGATTAGGTGGGTCTTGGCTAGGGTGATTCTTGTAGCTGGGGTAAGAAATGGTTTTATTCTATATAGGGTTCCTATTTTTTTGTTCACAGTTTTTATAGTAGAGTTAATGTGATTTTCAAAATTGAGTTTATTGTCAATTGTAATACCAAGTAGTTTTGTGGCGGTATCTGGAGTGATACTGATATTATTGTTGGAGGTAAGAGAGAACTGTAGGGGGGTTGGGTTTTGTGTTGGTGAGAAGAGTAAAAGTTTTGTTTTCTTTGGGTTGAGTAGTAGGCAGTGTTGGGAGAACCATTGTTCAACTGTGTTAAAGGCTTTTTGTGTAAGGGACTGAAGTTCAGCCTGAGAGGTAGCTGTGCAGATAATAGTGGAGTCATCTGCATATTGGATGCATATAGAGAAAGGGATAGCAGTTTGGAGGTCATTGATGAAGATGGAAAAAAGAAGAGGACCTAAGATTGATCCTTGTGGGACACCTAGGGAAATAGGAAGGTGGTCAGATAGTGAGTTGTTCTAGATTACAGCTTGTTGACGGTTTTAGAGGTAAGATTTAAACCAAGTTATACTATTAGGATCAAGTGAGAGAGACTTGAGAATATGTAGAAGCATTTTGTGGTTCACCATGTCAAAGGCTTTGGATAAGTCAATAAATAGAGCAGAAGAAAGGCTGTTTGAATTGCGGTTAGTGTTAATGGTGTTTGTAAAGGAAAGCAGAGCAGTGGTGGTACTGTGGGATGGTCTAAAGCCATGTTGACAGTCAGCAAGTAGGTTGTTATGGATAAGATGGTTTAGGAATTGTTTGTGGATACATTTTTCTAAAATTTTGGCAAGAGGAGATAATAAGGCAATGGGACGATAGTTGGAAAGATCAATAGAGTTACCCCCTTTGTGTAGTGGGATGATGTGGGATACTTTCCAGATATCAGGGACTGTTCCTTCATTGATGGATCTATTTATTAGTATAGAAATAGGGTAAGCAATAGCTTTGGCTCCAATTTGTAGAAACTCGGCAGGGAGTTTGTCTTGAGAGGGTGTGGAGGGTTTTAGTTTTTAAAGTAGTGATGAAATATGTGATGCAGGGATGGGAAGGAAGTGAAATGATGGGGGTATATTTTTAGAGAAGGGATTTAGATTTGAGGTGTTGGGAGATAGGTGACTAGCCAGGTTTTGTATAGTATTTGTGAAGTAGGAATTAAAGGCGTTAGCTATTTGTACAGGGTTTTCAGGATTTAAGTCCTGTGGGTTGGGTGTGATTGATTGGCCTGGGGATAGAAGATTATTAATGGTGGACCAAAACTTTTTAGGTTCCTTATTGGATATTTGTTGAAGATGAAGGTAGTAGTTTTGTTTATCAGAAAGTATAGCTTTCTTTGTTTTGTTCCTACATTCACGAAAGGTTTGATGGTCAGCATGTTTTTTCGAAGTACACCATTTAGCCCAGAATTTGTTTCTGGTTATGATTAGTTGCTTAGTGTTGTTGCTAAGCCAGGGGGTGGGCTTGGTTTTGGTTCTAATCTTGCGAATAGGTGCATGCTGGTCTAAGATTGATATGAATAAGGAGTTGAAGTATTGTACAGCATCATTGAGAGGTAGAGACTTTAGTGGAGTCCAGTTACAGTGATATAGTTGTGAGAGAAAGAGCTCTGAGTTAAATTTTTTTTTTGTGCGAAATGTGCGGAAGGAGGTCGGAAAAATGATGCTGTTTTTTTTTCTACTAACATAGGTTAACAGGTGATCGCTTAGATCACCTGGAAGGGTGCCTGCAGAGTAGGTTTGTTGGGGAGTATTAACAAGAATCCAGTCCAAGATGGAGTCTTTATTGTTGTTTTTGTTAATTCTGGTTGGGTTTGAAATAAGTTGAGTAAAGCCATGGAGATTTATATGGGAGGTGGGGTTAGACTGGTTGCAGTGATTCCAATCAATATTTAGGTCTCCGAGTATTATTGTTTCTAGTGGGATATTGGACACTAGACAATTGAGAATGTTCTCAAATGTGTTAATGTTTTTTCCTGGGGGGAGATAAGTACAGATAATATAGATGGCTTTACTTTTGTTTACTTGAAGTTTAGAGCATACAAGTTTGGCATTATTGTTTAAGGGGAGGTTCAGGTTAATGGTGTTGATTTGTAGGTGTGTTTTGTAGAGAATAGCTACTCCTCCCTTTTTGGATGTGCGGTCTAGTCTAATTATATTATAGCCTGGTGGAGTAATTTCACAATCTTTAATAGTGGGTTTTAGCCAAGTTTCAGATAGGCAGAGGATATCAAATTGGTTGACATCAAGGAGTGCATGTAGTTGTGCAATTTTGTTACAAACACTACATATATTTAGGTGAGCTATGGTAAGAGGGTTGGTAAATTTGTGGGAAGGTATAGTATTAGGGCAGGCATTGTCTTCAGCAGCTGAGGTCAGGGTGTACTGTGGTCCTGGGTTAGGATGAATATCTCCATCTAAAAGTATGTTGTGCAGTATTTGATGTTTGGGTTTAAGGTATAAGAGTAAGTGGTAGGCAAGTTTTTTTAGTGTTCAGGTTGTAAATGTTGATATGAATTAGTCTGTGATATTTAGCTGGGGAGTATTTGGAGGTGGAGATGGGATTTTGGAATGTGACAGAAGAAGAAGAGATAGGGGATGAGGTTTGAGAGGAAGGGAGTATGGAAATGGAGTGTAAAGGTTGTTTGTAGGAGGTTAAAAAGTAGGATATAATAAGAGGAGTTGAGAGAGATAGGAGGAAAATTAATAGTCTATGAGAAGGGTTTGATGTTGTATACATAATTAGGCTGTGAAGTAAATAATGGAGTTTGATGAATGGTATGTAAGATTAAGTTCGGGAAGTATATATATTTTAGTCCTGTTTCATATATGAAAATGAACGGACTGCTTTGGGACTCGAACCATGAATGCCTGTATATTAAGCAAAAGCTCAAACCACTACACTATTTCACTTTGACTACTTTGTCTCTATATTTCTATTTAGCTCCTTTTGATGTTTACACTCTGCTATATATAGCTGCATAGCTATGCTCTAATATTATGCCAGTACAGCTTAGAAATGGCACTTTCTGAGCTCAGGGGGCGTATTTAGTGTCTTTGCCCTGCACAGACGCACTCCCTGCACTGCACAGACACACCCCCTGCACTCGTACATGGATCGTGTCCATGTAGAGAATACAGCAGCATGCCTTCATTAATATCCAAGATGCACTGCTGCTCTACACGGGCATAGAACACTCCATGCAAGAATAACACTATTCTTGCACAGAGCTTCCTGAATCCTGGGGACAGATTACAGCAGAACTGATCATTACTTGCCGCAGGCCCAGCAAAGTAGTTGCCCTGGATACAGAGCAGGTTTTAGTAGCTGACATCAGTAAGTCTGATGATGGCCTCACTACAACCTCTCATGATTCCTGAGATCATTGGCAAGCTAGCAACAGTGGTTCCCACTACTTTCTACCCCTTTCCAGAAGAAAATGTGAGTTCAAACCTTGGGTGAATTTGTAGTTATTCATCTATTCATTTAAGCTCTGGTTGAAGATAATTAGAGAATTGTCTGCTTAATGTGATGAGATCTCTTCCAGAGGAGAGGGATATTTGGGAGAGGTATCTATCCTACCAACAGGCTTTGTTTATGTTATGATGTAGGCTTAGGTTGCTAGTACAGCTGTTTGTGGTGTTACAGGGTTTTTAATGACAGTTAGGAGGTCACACAGGTTATGATCACATGAGACCTTGTAGGCCATGTGGAGGTTACCTCTTAGGAATTTGTATGAGGTATAAATGAGAGAGATAGTTTTAAGGCATTGTGTGGCACATTAAACTCCTGGCCTTGATCTTCTTGCTAAGAAAACATTAGTGTTTCTCAGATTGGATTATGTGCTTGAATAGGTATATACTAAAGAGACCATTGTATTTTATTAAAGCCTAAGAAGGGATGAATAGAGAAGGATAGTAGCATTTTTAGACCTACAAGATATGCCTATGATGATCAGCTGAGACAGATAAAAGGACATGGTTGTTAAAGGGATGTTCATTATCTACAAAAATCCTTAGGTCCCTGTTGACTAGGTCACTCTTGAGAGGGTGAATCATTAATGTGATAAGTTCAGAGTTTTCCCTCTTTAACAAAGTATACAATAAACCATTTTGTCACTTAGCTTTAAACCATGGTCTTGCTAGCATTTGTTTGTTAATTCTTGTAGCATCTGGGATGCCTAATGAGCAATTTAGAATCACCTTGAAGGGTTGTAAAGCTGCATGTTATTACCTCTTGTATAGGTTCATAGATTAGAACTAGACTAAATGCCTTTAGGGGTCATTTTAAGCCCAGCCAGTTATCTGATGTGAGAACCAAACACCTTAACCATGAAACCAACCTCTTAGTTGATTGCTATAAGTAACCACAATAGCACATATAGGCCCTCTATGACTTAAATTTAGATCCTTCTTTCTACTTTACCATTTTAATGTGGATAACTTGGACTTGAAATTATGTGTGCAAACAGCAAGTCTTCAGCAAACTATTGAAATTCCTAGTTGGAAAAGTGTTTGCATTTTCATATAGTACTTACTCTTTATACAATGTCCTGAAAATAAGGATTTCAGTCCTGTTATCACTGATCATAATGCAGTACATTTTAAGTAAACGAGTTTGGGATACTTATGGTAATACTTTGCAAATAAAAAGTTAACATTTTTGTACTGGAATAAATATTACCAAGATATAACTATGCAGTTCTAAAGGAGTTAATACATGTATCACTCCTTAAAATCAGTCCTTATATTTACAACAGTTCATTCCTGGAAGGAAAGTGTGGCTTGATCAATGGATACATAATACTTCTAAGTCAGTGTATTTCTCTCAGATATTCTTTATTTTCTTCAGATATACTCTGTTTAGTATATCTGCATTGTAAATAAGCTTCTATGGCTTATATTTGGTGGCGCAGTGGTACAGCAGTTAGCATTGTTGCCTCACACCAAGAGGTTCTCCAGTTCGTTTCTTGGCTGGGTTGCCTTCTGTGTGGAGTCTGCATGCCCTCCTTGCATTTGTGTGAGTTCCCTCTCATGTTCCAAAGACACGCATCTGGAGCGTTTCTCCCCGGGCCTCCACTGAAAACAGGCTCTGTGGAACCTAGTCGGACATTCCTGGTCAACAAATGTTAAATAAATAAATAAATAAACTCTGTCATTGTCTATGTTGGTGTGAATGACCTGAGCCGTACTTCCCTGGACTACATGAAAAGAGACATGGAAGAGCTCTCTGATCACATAACCCAGGCCGGTATGACCCTGACCCTGAGTAGCATCCTGCCCTCACCAAGAATGATACAATGGTATAAAGAAAAAATTATCAATTTCCACAATTGGCTAAGTCTCTGGTGTCATTCAAAAGGGATCCAGTGTCTGTCTGCCTGGGATGACATGCTCGACAAGCCACGTGGCTTCGCTAGAGATGGCTTGCACCTGTCACCTTTAGGCTTTCAAATACTGGCCAAGGCTCTTGCCACCCCCATAGTGCCTTTTTAGGCAAGGTTTACAAGACAAACCCACTGCCGTAAATAGCACAAGTAACAAAAATCTGAGGGTAATGCTACTCAATGCCAGAAGTCTAAACTTCAAAATGCATGCACTTGAGGCACTCCTCAGTATGGAGAAAATTGATATATGTGCAGTAACAGAAACCTGGTTTAAGGCTCCAGAGAGCATCCCAGAACTATCAGGCTACAACTCATACCATACATTTCAGCCACAGAACCCGGACCGAAATACAAAAGTCGGGGGAGTATCTATATTCATCAAGGATACCCACACCTCCAGGTTAGTGGCACAGCACGATGCTTCAGAGATCATCCACGTGCAACTAACAATGGGCAAAACTGTAATTCAAATTGTAGCTTGCTACAAATCACCCACCATGTCCCAGGACCCACATTCCACGTTTCTGGAAACACTGGCAAACATAAAGGTCCTACCAAACACCCTAATATTGGGTGATTTCAACTACCCAAACATTAACTGGGAGAACTTCTGAAATACTAACTCACTTGCCCAACATTTCCTAGCATTTATAAACTCAAATGCCCTGGATCAACTGGTCAGCACTCAAACCAGAGGTGACAACATATTGGACCTGGTCATCACCAACATGGGCGACCGGTGTTCCACACTGGAGGTCAACCCCTCACTGGTTAGATCTGACCATAAACAAATCACGTTGGATATCCACATTCCGCCCACACACCGGACAAGGAAACCACCATGAAAAACTTTTCAAAAGCAAACTTCATGTTACTTAAGACTGAGGTGGAATGTTTCAAAGCCCCCATGCTAAAGGATAACGCTGTCCAAGCTGCAAAATCCTTTACTAGTGCATTCTATGGGTACCTACAAGAATGCATGTATTGTGCTATCCCAAGCAAAACCAAGACTCACTCCTCCAAGAAAAGGAAACCAGTCTGGTGGACCCCTGCCATAAACAAGCTATACAATAGAAGGAGGAAACTAGTACAGAAAAGAGTAAAATCCCAAGAAGGGAAGACATCCCTGATCAGTATCAGCAAGAAACTACTCTCTCTCTCTCTCTCTCTCTCTCTCTCTCTTTTGGCTTATGATCCCTCATAAAATCATCCAAGGCAAGCTTCGAAAGAAAAATTGCCAAGAACTGCAAAGATAACCACAAGGCATTCTTTAGCTATGTCAATAATCTAAGTGGCAATGCTCAGATCTGCTCAGAGTTAGTGCAGAATGGCACAAAATACACTGAACCGACCGATATCACCAACATCCTGCCAGACAGGTTCAATGCAAACTTTACCGCCCTCACCCCCTAAAAAGGCCCATAACCATACCAGAAGAATGTGGAGCCCCTGAAATTAGAGACACTCAGGTTAAAACAGCCCACTCCAAAGCCAAAAACACAGCATCAATGGGACTGGACGGTGTCCCAGGCTGCGTCCTACATGAGCTCAAAGATAAACTAATCCCGCACCTAAGCACACTGTTCAAACTTAGCCTCTCCACAGGCTATGTGCCCATAGAGTGGTGCACAGCAATGGTTATTTAGCTCCACTATCACCCTATAAGCCTGACTAGCTTGGTCTGCAAGGCTACGGAGTGCCTCATCATGGAACTCATTAACAGAGACATTGGAAACCTCCAAACACTGGACCCTACCTAGTTCAGCTTTGTTAAGGGCAGATCATGCCTCCCAAACCTGGTGGATGTCTTTGAGACAGTTACCAAGGCTATAGATGAGGAAAAGGTGGTACACACAGCCTACCTAGACCTCGCAAAGGTCTTCAACACCATTACTCATTCTGGTATTATAGACAAGCTCACCAGCCTGAACATGAACCCCTACATCAAAAGATGGGTTGCCAACTGGCTCATGGACAGAACCCACATGTTAAGAGTTGCAGGAGCTAGGTCTGACTCTAAACCGATTACAAGTGGCATTCCCCAGGGCTTAGTCCTGGGAACCCTCTTGTTTGGCATATACTTCTCAGAGGTACAGGCAAGCACAGTATTGACTATGGCTGACCACGTTCATAGACGACTGCAAACTAGGGGTTATAATTGACTCTCTGGCTGACACTGATATCCTCCAAAAGGGTCTCAGTGAGACGGATACCTGGTGTCAAAATCATGGCCTCAAGCTAAATGCCAAAAAGTGCATAGTCATCGCCTTTGGAAAAAACAAAGTACCCACAAATTACCATATAGGTGGTAGTCCCCTAAATATGGAAGACATAATAAGGGATCTGGGGACCCAAGTAGATAGCAATCTCTCCTTTGATAATCACATTGTCAAAGTGGTTAGAAAATCCTTCTACATGGCCAACCTTATCACAAAAGGGTTTGCATCCAGATCAAAAGAGGTCATTGTGCCTCTCTACTCATCACTCATCAGACCCATCATAGAGTACAAATCCCCATTTAGGATATACCTTACAAGACACCTGCAACAGCTGGAAAGACCACAGAAGTACCTTACCAAGAGGATCATTGGCCTCAAACAGATGCCCTACGCAGCTTGACTGAAGGAACTCCAGCTGTACTCGGTTACATACCGCCTACTCAGAGGTGATGTCTGCCTGCCATGCAAGGCCATGTCCAACCCAGAATTGATAGACATGCTCCACCTAAAGAAAACCTTATCCCCTCAAGGGCAAGGTGGTTCTGTGACATCCAGTGCTCAGTAGAGGTAAATGCTTCATGGGTAAGATGCTATAATGCAGTGGATTTATGAAGAAGATGAGATCTGTAAGAGTATTATGAAAGTTATTGACAAATATACCGAAAAGGAGGGGACCCAGAATTGAACCTTGGGGAACACCTGTATTAGTAGTAATGAAAAGGGAGGAAGAGTGCTGCCATATGGTATATTGCTGCCTATTACTGAGGTAGTTAGTAAACCATTGCAGGATGGGGGGAGATAGTCTGAGGTTGGAGAGTTTAATAAGCAGTAGGGAGTGGGAGATGGTGTTGAATGCCTTTGATAAATCAAGAAAGAGTGCATAGATAAGGAGCCAGCATCATGAGCTCAGTTAACTGTGTCTAAGAAGGAAATGAGGGCGACGTCTGGGCCTAAAGCCATGTTGAGTGGGGAAAAGCATTTGGTGTTTTACCAGATGAGTTATGAGCTGTGTTTGAATATATTTCTCTAGTATTTTAGAGATGAGGGAAAGAATGGCGATAGGACAGAATTTAAGATGTTGGAATTGTTGCAGTCTTTATGAAGAGGAACAAAATACTTTCTTCCAGATATCTGGTATATAGGATTCGTTCGATCCGCAGTGGTGGTGTTGCGGTAGCATTGTCGCCTCCCAGTAAGACGCTGACCGGTTCGACTCTCAGCTAGAGTGTCTTCTGCGTGGAGACATGCGTGAATGGGCGTACCTTCATTGAAGGTTGTGTGTTAGGGCTGGTAACTCAGCACGTAAAAATCAACTGCCAATCATTAGCAGACTGGAGTTCCACTGTGGCGACCCCTAACTGGGAAAAGCCGAAAGACACAACAACATCTGGTATATAGGATTCATGTATGGACCTGTTACAGAGGATGCTGATAGGATATGCAATGGAGGGGGCTGTTAGTTCTAGATATTCTGCAGGTAAATTATCTGGGCCATTGGTACATGGTTTTAGTTTATGAAGCAGTTTTTGGATAGTAGATGTGGGAATGGGTAATAGTGAGAAGGTGAGTAGATGATTTGATGGGGTAGGTGCTGATGATGTTACTATTGGGTCGGGGATGATGGGTGGGAAGGTAGTAATAAGTTTGGCAATGGTGTCAATAAAGTAATTACTGAAGAGTGAGGTTAACTCTGTGGCAGTTTTTTGTGGGTTTAGGCATGGGATGTTATTAGTTCCTGGGTGGATTAGGGAGTTGATTGCTCCCCAGAATTTCTTGGGATTGTGTTTATGCTGGTCCTGAATAGATTGGAAGTATTCTTTTTTGTTTTTGACAACTACGTTTTTAGTCTGATTGCGAAGTTGTTTGTATTGCATGAGGTTAGAAGGTGTTTTGCTTTTTTGCCAGGCTTTTCAGGCTTTATCCCTAGATATGAACATGTGTTTGAAATGTGAGGACATAATCTGATTCTGTCAAAAATCGTAGGCTCCACCCATTGGAAGTTACAGTACAATCATCCTGAGCTCCACTGGATGAATGAGTTAAATGATTTGCAATAGTTAATGCTCACTGTTATTCCATCATTTGAAATCTTAAGGAAAAGTACAAATTCTGACTTTGTCATGCTTGACTACAGTCACTATACTATTAACCAAATTAGCAGGTTCTACCTGTTTTAGTGTTATGGCTACTGACTCTGGAATGTGTTTTGATATTGATCAATGCAGTGGGAATTTTATATAGAGCAAGGATCATTGGAGCTGTATCAGATTGTATCTTTATAGGTTCATAGATTAGTACTAGGCTAAAAGTCCTTGTGGGCCATTTTAAGTCTAGCCAATTACTCTATGTAAGGATCAAACTCTGCAACTTGCATCTATAAGGTAATAAGGTAAGCACCTTAATCATTATACCGACCTCCCACCATATGGTATTATACCAGTAAGCACCTTAAGTCTTCAAACTATTTGGCATGCCTCTTCTGATTTTGTAATATCATTATGTATAAAAGATTGAATACAGTGGTCTATGTTTTGTACTTGTGATGAAGTACTAATCACAAACGTACTTTTATGCATCTCTTTGTTATAATGACTTTATAAAGCAATTATTAATGCATGATTTTCATTCAGGTTCTTCACTGCACAAAGCTTGTGGTTGTCCTTTTGTTACATTAGCTTCAGTACTGTTCAAGCATTTGAGAAAAGAGTCAGTTTCACTGTTCTGAAGTCCCTCATACAAATAGGTTCATAGGTTCATAGGTGTTTACTAGGCTAATGGCCACAAGGGTCTTTATAAGCCTAGCTATGCATCCGAAATCTCTGACAAGTTCTGATACCCTTAATAACTGTAAGAGTGGGCCTGGGAGATGAACCATTTTGTCCATTAGAGACATAGGTGCTAAACCAGGGATGAATTTCTGGTTTCACATTCAGTTGTCCAAGTTGCACTTGAATTGGGTTAGGTAGGAAATCTGCTTCACATGGATGGGGAGCCTGTTCCATTGAAGGGTAGTCTCTGTGATACATATCTATCTCTCCAGCAGGTCTTATTTGTATCACAGGAAAAGGTTAAGCCTTTAGAATGGGTAATTCTGGTGTTGTTTGTTTTGTGGATATGCAGGAGGTCTATCAGAGAAGGGTCTGACATTGCCCTATATGCCAGGCATAGATCACCCCTCAAAAGCTTGTAGGAGACAGAATACAGGGATAGGACCTTAAGGCAGTCTGCATAGGGCATTTTACATATGGCCTGTATTCTTTTAGTGAGGAACCTCTGCGGATGTTCCAGTTGTTGGATATGCCTGGTTAGGTACATACCAAAGGGGGCATTTACTGAATGATAGGTCTGATGAATGCCAAGTACAGTGGAACAATGACTTCCTTGGACTTAGATGCCACACCTTTGTTTATAAGTTGCGCAACTCAGAATGATTTCCTCACCACTGTAGACATGTGATGGTCAAAAGCTAGATTACTATCTATGTGTGTCCCTAAGTCCCTGACTACTGTGTCATCTCTAAGGGGTGTGTTGTTAATATGATAGTTACCAGGGATGGATGACTTCCCCAATGATACTATTATGCATTTCCTGGCATTTAGTTTTAGTCCATGGCTCTGACACTAGTTGTTTGTCTGTGTCAGTGCCTCCTGGAGAACATTTGTGTCAGTGTGAGATTCAGTGACAGCTCCTAGTTTGCAAACATCTGCAAATGTAGTCAGCCAGAGACCACTGACTTTGGCCTTGACTTCTGAGAAGTAAATAGAAAAAGGAGCAGTCCAAGGACTGATGCCTGAGGGACTCCACTTGTGACTGGCCTCTTTGTATAGGTGGACTCTCCAATTCTAAGTTGCTGGGTCCTGTCTGTGAGTAAGTTGGCTATCCACCAGGAGACATACGAGTTTGTACCTAACCTCATGTGTTTGTCAACAATGCCTGAGTGGGGTATTGTGTCAAATGCCTTGGCCAGGTCAAGTTAGGCAGTGTGAATGGTTTTGCCCTCATCCTTTGCTTTAATGACCCTCTCAAAGAAGTCCACCATGCTGAGTAGACATAATCTGCCCTTGACAAAACCAAACTGGGTTGGCTCCAGTGTCTGGAGGTTTACAATATCTCTGTGGATCATCTCCATGATAATTCTTTCCTTGGCTTTACATATAAGACTAGTGAGGCTTATGGGTCTGTAGTTCATAGGGTCTGTAGATGGCCCACCTTTATGGAGAGGGATTGACTGTTGCCTTTCTTGATTCATGAGGCATGAAGCCTGTTTGGGGGCTATAGTTAAAGAATAATTCCAGAGGCCTTAACAGATCATGTTTCATGTGATTTAAAAAGCATCCTGGGACATTGTCCGAGTCCATTGACACAGTGTTCTTGGTCTTAGAGAGAGCATTATGGAGCTGTTCCCTAGTGATAGTAGGGGGAGTTATATTTGATGATATTTCTTGAGGGAATGTTGAGGGGGGAGAGGGGTAATGTTGGAGCTGAATTTATCAGCCAGGATGTTTGCTGTATCTTCTGGTTCTGAATAGAAGTGTGTATTGCCTTTGAGGTTGCAGACATAGCTAAATAATGCTTTGCGGTTGTCCTTGGCCTGGGAGACCAAACTTACCTCAATTTTGGCTTTGGTAGACTTTATCTGTCCTCTGAGTTGCTTGTTCAGTTTGATGAGAGTTCTTTTATCCTGCTGGGTGCTGCACTTCCTAAATTTTCCATGATTTTCTTCCTCCTGTTATACAGCCTATTGATTTTGTGATTCCACCAGGGTGACTTGTTTTTTGAGTTAATTCTGTATTTCTTCCTGGTGGGTACAGCTGCCTCTATGCAGCTATTAACATGCTTGTACAGGGTTTCTGCAAACAGTTCTGCATAGGCAGCAGTGTTCTCAGGATTTATGGGGGCTTGAAATTTTGTCAGGTTCTCACTAGAATGGTTCCTGAATATTCCAGGTTTAGCTTGGGGTCCAGGTTTTATTTTTACCTCAAAGGAGACCATTTTGTGGGCTGACCTTACCAGGTAAGGCATTACAATAGGGGGTGTGCAGCAGTGTCTTATATTATTGAGGCCCAGATCCAGTATGGTTGCACCCCTGGTTGGTGTATTGACTCTCTGGTCCAGGGAGTTTGTGTTTACAAAATCCAAGAATCTCTGTGCATGTACATTTGGTGTCATATAGGATTCCCAGTTAATAGTGGGGTAATTAAAGTCACCCCTGAATATGGTATTGGGTTGGATGGTTAGTGTTTCTAGTAAGTTAAATACTAAGTATGGTTTTCCTGAGTCATTGAGGGGGACCTGTAGCTTGCAAGGAAGTGGTATTGGATTTTACCTATGGTGATTTGAACATGGAACAGCTCAAGTGCATTGTCCTGTTTGACCAGCATTGATAGCATATTTATTTTTGATGGACACCTCTACCTTTAGTCCCTGCCTGTGAAGTAGCTGGTCTAAATATGTGGAAAGCATTATAACCTTGCACTGTTAGTGTGTTCTCCGCGGCTTTAAACCATGTCTCAGTGACAGCACAGATGTCATCATTCTCTAGGGTAAAGAGAGCTTTTAGGAGGTTGAGTTTTTTGTTTTAACTCCTAGCATTGAGCAGCAATACCTTTAGATTTTTTTGGTTTTGATTTGCTATGTCAGAAATACTTTCAGTTTGACATTGCCTAAAAAGGCACTATGGAGGAAGATAACGTTTCAGCTAATATTCAAAAGCCTAGAGGGGAGACATGCAGACCATCCCTAGCAAAGCAGCATGGTCTGCTGACAAATATTGCATCCCCTTAGAATGACACCAGAAACTAAGTCAATTATTAAAGTCAATCATCTTTTGTTTGTATTGTGGCATCATCCTTGGAGAAGGTAAAATGATGCTCAATGCTAACCTCATACCAGCCTTAGATACATATTCTGAGAGCTCCATGATGTCTTTCTTCATATAGTCTAGGGAGATACATCTCAGGTCATTTTCTCCCACATGAACTATGACTGAGTCATTGGGTAATTGTGGTCCAATGACCTGAGTATTTGAGTAATGTGGCAGATCCTAGCCCTAATAAGCACCTGACCATAACTTTCTCCTTACTCAGCCTGGTGAGATGGACAGCAGTGTGTCTCATGATGGAGTCTCCAATGACTAGAATATTGGATTGTGTGGTGGCTTGCTTTATGGGCTTAGAGGTAGAGACTTCATGAGATGTAGCTCTATGCGTTGATCTGGCTGTTGTTTTGAAAAAGCACATTTGGGGCTGCTGAGGGTATTTGTTATGTGTACTTCATCTAGTAGGTCTTTGTGGTTTAGGAAGGATACATGTAAGTGCCTCAACATATGTGAGTCGATATGTCTGCTTTGAATTGTGCTTGATGGGTGAGGCATGTGCAATACTGACAACCTTATTGACATTAAGAGTACTTTTATGTGAGAGCTTTGCCTCCAGTGCTATTCTGTAAATACATCTCTCACATACTATATCAGTTTGTTTGAGAATTAATTGGTTGTCAGTAAACATGAGACAATTTCTACATTCCCTCATGATGCCCATGTCCACCAAGCCAGTAACGGAGACAGTAGGGAAATTTATATCCATGGCAACAGACCCATTTTATTGATTAGATAGTTGGTATGAGAATATCAATCACTGTCAGGAGTATCCAGTTTGCAACTATGTGGACACTGCTTGTCATTGCAAACTATCTGTCCTGTGTGCAATTAGATATTGGAGAAATTTCAATTGTGCTTTTACAGGAAAAGTGTCACTCAAGGCGTCTGAGTCTGTACGCACCTCTGCCAAACACTTGAGGGAAAACAAATACACTGAAAATTTAAGGATTAAGTATTTAGGCAGATATTCTGAAGTTAAAAACAAATCAAGCAGTACTTACCGAAAACAAAGAATTAGCTTGTCAAAAATGATGAAAAGAGGGGAGTTGCATGAATGGCTACTGCCTGGCTACTACTAATACTGGTCTCATCACAGCTTCACTCTGTTAGGATACAGTACTCTTTTGCTTCTTCTCTCACCAGAGGAAAAATGTTAGCACCCATCCCAAGAAGAGAAGCAGGCCACAAATATTGATAGGTCTATGTTGCAGCTAGCTTCTTCATGTCTCCAATATCATTCTACCATGTACGTTGACTGCACTCTCCATTTATATTCTTCTTCTTTTGGCTTTTACCAGTTAGGGATCACCACAGCAGATTACCTGTCTCTCAAGATTGGCAGTAGAGGTTTATGGTATCGAGTTGCCAGCCCGGCGCCCAACCTTCCACAGAAGCACACACATGCACGCACTCATGCCTAGGGCCAATTTAGAGTGTGCAATCCACCTACAGCATGTTTTTGGGATGTGGGAGGAAACCAGGAATCCCACACAACCACAGGGAGGACATGCAGACTCTGCAGTGAAGGCACCCCAGCTGAGGATCGAACCAAAGAACCTCTTGCTGTGAGATGACAATGCTAAACACTGCACCACATTGGCCCCCGCTCTCCATTTGTATTATTCAGACATACAAACATCACATACTTTTTATCTCGATAGTTTTTAGCATGCCCAAACTCACATGAGTCCCTGACCAGTATATTTGGTTGTTTTAATTCTGTTTGGAAAGTGATAATTTGAAAGAATAGCTTATTTACTTTAGTTTTGTACACATAGCTCATCTGGGGTTTTCCCTAGTGACTTTAGTTTATTTTATGAATAAGAGAGTAACCTATATTCAGCTTACCACTTAAATGTAGCATTTTATATGCAGATTAAACAATTATATTGCATTCTGCACTTGTATTTAAACATAACTGTTTTATCATTAATCACTAGCTTCTCTGAACAAACTTCCATTTTGCTCTTATCTACAGCATTAATTGTATGCAAGCAGTCACTTGACTTATTTAAGAATGCATTATAAGGATGTTAAGTATATGCTTTATTCAATAAATGTACTTTAGTTGTACTCACAATTGATTCAGATTTTGATTGCTCACTGGTATGAACAGTAGTAATATTCTCATGCATTGTCTCCATTTCAAATACACCTCCTCTGTACAGATCTGATTTGTGCCTTTTTATATCTGAAGCCATAACATTCTTAGAAGATGAGGTTTCTGATTGCACATTTGTTGCCATACACCATCTTAGATGTCACATGATCTTCTGCATTCTCAGGCCATACACTATCTTAGATGTCACATGATCTTCTGCATTCTCATGCCATGCTTCATCTTAGATGTCACATAATCTTCTGCATTCTCATTTTATTTAGTGTTTTTTGACTTATTTTCACATTTGCCTGGACAGTCTGTTTTATAAACTTGAAGCTTATGAACAATGCTTTTAAGATGCAAATTTCACAGTTCTCTTACATGATGCACATATATGGCTTCTTCCAGTTTTAAGTCAGATTCTCTCTGATATTCTTGTTAAGCACATTAGCTCAACCTTAATTTGTTCCCAGTCTTGCAATGTTTTTTTTGTAGCTAATCATTCAGCTCTTTCTACAAATGAAGGAAATTTTCACTTTTTATAATTCACTACAACAATTATTAGATTTTAACCAAGACAAGCTCTCACCTTTGCACATATCACATATTATTATTATTATTCACAGCTTTATTCTGCATGAATTTTTAGGAAAAAATAGACACATAATTAATTCAAGTATAATAGCTGTCACTGAACCTAAATCAGTTTCCATGTCCGATTATTTATCACTTTTATCATAAGTACTTAGTGACAGTGCTGATAAAATACTTTAAATCCTTTTCATCATTTTATATATATATATATATATATATATATATATATATATATATATATATATATATATATATATACACACACACACATGTATATCAAACACACACACACACACACACACACACACACACACACACACACACACACAGACATATGTTCATATATCTAGACAGATAGATATATGAGATTTTTGTCATGATTATTTTAATCATGTGTTATTTATAACAGCACTTCAGTATTCTTAGCTTATGTCATACAGCCTGCTTTTCTGTTTGTGATATTTAGCTTCTTTCTAATTATAAACCCATGCAGAGTGATTTTTACTATTATACTGATGACAATTTGTTTTCATTATGAGTAAGAGTTTCCATTATTGCAGGTTTGTGTATAACAACCAGTGTTTTATATTTCTTCAGCTCTTGTATATCTGTTACTGCACGTTCTGTACTTAAGGCAACCTCAGATTCCTTTAAAATAGGTTAGACTTCTCTAGTAAGCTTCATTGCAACTGCCATCCTGAAATACATCTGTAAGTCATACAAACTCAAACCAGATTCACATTTCACATCACGTTTGCTAATATATTGCTATGCCATCAAATTGGGCTTGTTGTTGTTATGACTAAAACAAACATTTGCTACATTTAATAGTTGCCCATGTACCAGATTATGCTTTAACACTTTCATGAACTCTTCGTGTGTTTTATCCATAGTTTTTTTTTTTTTTACTGTAGCTTAACTAGGTTTTGAAATAAGCAATTGGTACTGCAAGGACTGCCTTGGCTATGCTTCAAGTAAAAAGCAGCTCCATGGGTAGAAACACTCAGTCCAGGAATCACAAATGTGATACAACCAGAAATAAACTGAAGTTAAATAACTTTAATGAATAAAAACAGAAGAATTAATCAAGCGCTTTCGCTTGGTTCCTACCAGGCTTTATCAAGATACTGCTCAGTGAAAAGTAAAACCATTTTATATCATTATACATACATCAGGTGATCACTTAATTGACCACTCCTGGTGTTAATTATGATAATTAGTTAAAAGTTTAAACATTTTTTAAGGTGTCTTTGAAGTATTTTTAAGGTGTTAAAATATTTGTACTCCCGGCAAGTCAATAATACTGCAATAACACGTTGTTTTAAAAACTATCCAGATACCTTGTGTGTCAAAAAATCTTGTAAAAATAAATACATATAAGTAGTTAATGCAAACCACTAATAATTCATGCAGTGTGTTAAATAACAATTTTTTAAAAGTGCAAATACTAAGAACAAATATTTAAAAAATATATACAAATATGCACTTAAAATGTTCTAAATATGAATCCTTATAGTAAAAACATGTACTTCTGGTTGAAAGTTAATAACATAAAATAAAAATTCATCATTAACTAACTGCCTGTTGATTACCTGGCATTTTCAAAACAGTTTTTTGTTTACTCATAATGTCTGCCTGCTAAGCTTTAGTGCACTTGCTATACTGATGTTATCATTTAGACCTGGGGGTCTTGTTGCATTTAATTTCAATTGCCACAAAAGTTCTTTATGCTCTAGACGAGTCTCCCAGTCCCCTCCTCTGGGATCCTGGGTGACCTGGTCTAGGACAAGGAATTTTAGATGCATGTTAATACATTGCATTAAATGTTTAAAAAAAGCATTAGTATCTTTCTTCTTACTGGCTATGCTTCAAAACTATTAAGAAAGATAGGATCGCTATGTACTTTTCTGACATAAGAAAATCATTGCTGACAGCTGTTTTGATCAGGGCTCTCACTAAAGTTTTCTGACATACGAAAATCATTGCTGACAGCTGTTTTGATCAGGACTCTCACTAAAGCACACAGAGCAGACATTAAAGAACAACACTGAAAATCATAGCATTAAACACTGTAGTACACCACTCTGATAGAAAAAATGTGACAAAGTATGAGATGGCTTCTGAAGCTATTGATTCATTAGCAGTACAGTCTGCTTCTGTCTGCTTTCATCATAGATGTAAAACACCTGATGCCCCTTCCCTTTTAATGTAAAACACCTGATGCCCCTTCCCTTTTAATGTAAAACACCTGATGCCCCTTCCCTTTTAATGTAAAACACCTGATGCCCCTTCCCTTTTAATGTAAAACACCTGATGCCCCTTCCCTTTTAATGTAAAACACCTGATGCCCCTTCCCTTTTAATGTAAAACACCTGATGCCCCTTCCCTTTTAATGTAAAACACCTGATGCCCCTTCCCTTTTAATGTAAAACACCTGATGCCCCTTCCCTTTTAATGTAAAACACCTGATGCCCCTTCCTTTTAATGTAAAACACCTGATGCGCGTTGCCTTTTAATGTAAAACACCTGATGCCCTTCCCTTTTAATGTAAAACACCTGATGCCCCTTCCCTTTTAATGTAAAACACCTGATGCCCCTTCCCTTTTAATGTAAAACACCTGATGCCCCTTCCCTTTTAATGTAAAACACCTGATGCCCCTTCCCTTTTATTCTCTCTCTCTCTCTCTCTCTCTCTCTCTCTGTCTCTTTAAGTCGTAGCATATCATAGCAGATAAATCTGTATGTGCTACAAAAATTCTGATCATGTCTCTGATTATAAATATTTGTTAATGTATTCTTGAAATGTATTCAAGAAATTCACTTATCAAGCTTCACACAGGAGGCAAATTTCTTTAATCTATTTTGAGAACGTTAAGAAACTGGTTATGATCGGTGGCGCAGTCATAGTCCTCTGGATGTCTGCACCCATACCATAATGCTGAACAATGTTACACGGTTCTCGGAAGGAATGTTCATCACTGTAAAAAAATGGTAAAAGATGAAAAAATGCACAGACCACCAAGAAAGTCATCGCACAAGCACTATGCAAACAATGAGAGCCAGTGAGCCCTGAAATATTCCAATGTGTGCTTTAAATCAAGCTAACACGTCCAGTTCAGTACAATTCAGTACAAGGATGCTTTCTTTATTCAGACAAACAAGAAGGTATAAGCGCTTTCGTTCCAAAAATAAAAGCAGGAACTTCATCAGATACAAGGAAATTAAGGAAGTAAACTGTTTTAAATAGGACATCTTACATGACATCACTTACTGGATTAGTGAAAACTACTCCCAAGTCTGAAACAGTCTTCTGGAACAGAAGTCTGAAACACTACACATAAATGTTTCAGCACAAAACAATATAAATATCAAAATATATAAAAATACATATAAAAACTGATTGTGCAAATGTCAACATCTTAAACTATGTATTATAAACACAAGAAGAAATATGTAAATATGTGTATATATAAAAATGCTTTTAAGATGCTTTTGAAAAACATATATATGTGTATAAAAACATATAAGTAAAATATGCATACAGTTAAAAATCCATTAGGAACAAATGAATACATTTCATGTACATATACATATAACAGGTATGAAGGCCACAAAAAAAAGAGTTAAACAACTACACCTCTAGGTATTTTTATTTTCGTTGTATTCTAATATATAAATATTAATAAATATAATATTCTAATAAAAATACCTGAGAGGTGTAGTTGCTTAACTGAAAGAGTGGTCTGTTGTGCTTTATGTTCCTTTTGCCCATGTTTTTATGTGGGGAAGACGGAACTTAAGCTTAAAAATAGGATCAGCGAGCACTTTAAGAATATAAGGGATGCTGGTGAATTGAATGCACTTGCTAGACACATTAGTAAGTGCAACAATCACCAGTTCAAATTTGTAGTACTTGAAGTCCAAAAAAGACATAATAGGGGGGCAGCCTGGCCATATTTACTCGAAAAAGCCGAGTTGCTATGGCAAGTACGACTTGATGCCACTCATTGGCCAGGCATAAATGATAGCCTTTCTATAAGCAGTCGGCTTAAATTGAGGGTTCTTGAGAGCTGAAAGATTCCCTTTAGATATGGATATGGTACACATTTTTTTATGGCCTTCATACCTGTTATATGTACATGAAATTTATTCATTTTTTCCTAATGGATTTTTAACTGTATGCATATTTTACTTATATGTTTTTATATACATATATATTTTTCAAAAGCATCTTAAAAGCATTTTTATATATATATACATATATTTACATATTTATTATTGCGTTTATAATACATAGTTTAGGGTGGTAACATTTGCACAATCAGTTTTTATGTGTATTTTTATATATTTTTATATTTTGATATATATGCTGTTTTGTGCTGAAACATTTATGTGTAGTGTTTCAGATGTCTGTTCCAGAAGACTGTTTCAGACTTGGGAGTGGTTTTCACTAATCCAGGAAGTGATGTCATGTAACATTTCCTATTTAAAACAGTTTACTTCCTTAATTTCCTTGTATCTGATGAAGTTCCTACTTCTATTTTTGGAACAAAAGTGCTTATATCTTCATGTTTGTCTGAATAAAGAAAGCATGCTTGTACTGAATAGTACTGAACTGGATGTGTTGGCTTGATTTAAAGCACACATTGGAATATTTCAGGGCTCACTGGCTGTCATTGTCTGCATACTGCTTGTGCGACGATTTTCTTGACTGTAAAATAATGTTCCATTCTCTGTATATAGTTGGCTAAAAATGTATACATATCTATATCTATACCTATATCTTTATCTATCTGTATATATATATATATATATATATATATATATATATATATATATATATATATATAATATGTATACATGATCGAAATTTCAGAAAGCAGATGCCCATATTGCTGAGACCATATGATCGACTTTTGAAATTTTGAACATGTAAAAAAAAAAAACTTACCTGCACATTGGTAGCAGGAGGGCAAGCACTCCTGCACCCCATTTGTGCCGCTGTGCCCCCCACACCCCCTGTAATTTAAATATACCAGCTCCAAGATTGCACTACAGTGCAGAAGATGGGAATCTTCCCATTCCCACTCTACAGAGATGCCCATTCTGCATGATCGAAATTTCAAAAATATGTGTTTGTGTGTGTGTGTGTGTGTGTGTGTGTGTGTGTGTGTGTGTGTGTGTGTGTGGATATATATATATATATATATATATATATATATATATATATATACATATAAAACTGAACCTTTAACAACAAACTGAAACCATTAACTGCAAGCCACCAGCTCTTAGAAGGAAGTGTTAATATTCCTTCTCTTTCCACCCAGGACTTAAAGGTAGCACTCAGCTCTAGGTAACAATGGAATCAGGAGTTATTCTGTATACACTAAATACTTTGAAGAAGCTTACATGACTACCAGGAGGACAGCTTGAAGCCAATTTATTACCAAATATAGACTAAGAATTTACTGAGTGCTGCATATGTAAATCCACTTTTTAAAACTTACATACACACTATACAGCAGAATGTCATTTTTATTGTGATTATTATTCACCAAACTTAGTAGGAACTTGCCTGATTCACGGTGCTTTAGAAGGTGAATAGTCACTGCAAATTGTAAAAAAAGAGTGATTGTGCAAGCAATATACCAACTTTAACTTAGGTCAGTAATAGTGTAGATACATGCCTGCTATTGTTACATATACAGAGCCAATCAAGTCAGATAATTGAATGGAAAAGAAAGAAAAAAGATGTGATGCAGAGCTAAAGATGACCACTTCCTTTGTAGCTAGCTGTTTTAAGTGTTGCTGTCATCTTACTTAGAAAGTAAGTCTGTGCTGCTGGCATTGTGGTAAATGTAGAACTGAAATATATTAGCTGTTTATATTTTGCAGATGAAGTGGGATTAAGTGCCCAGTTAGCTAAATGTTAACCCCTACTTACTTTACTGTTGGACTCCATGTTGTCAGAATTCCTAAGACGGTCATATTAATGCAACATCAAGCTGTCTAGCTTTGTTGTTGTTTGTTTGCTTAGCGACTTCAATAAAATCTTAACTCTTTAGATGATAAAGTAAGATTATTTATGAAATAATCAGGAATTTCAATATATTGTGTGTGACTATATATAAAGGAAATTTTTCCAAAATGATTTTACAAAGACTCGTGTTTTTGTTATGTTAGATAAAAAAACAGACACTTGCTAATACTAATTAACCCTGGAAAAAGAATATTGCACAAGTTCCTCCTTAAGATTATGGTACATATTTGCATCAGTGCATGATAGTGGGCTTATGAGCAAGGGAATGGGCAGTTGCCACGGTAACATTACGGGTAAACAACCTTAAAAATAAGATGCAGTTAAAAGCAGGTTTGTGTTCTTAAAGGTAATAATGTGATCCATTTAACTGACTGTAAAAGTCAAAAATCTGCAAAATTGGCCTTGAGTTTTTAGCAGAGAGTTGCACAATTTTCTAGGTTGAGTACAAATAGTGAAAATCATAACTAACAACCGCATAGCCTACTGAGACCAGGTCTAACGATAGACAGTTTCCTTGGAATTACATGAGGATGTTTTGCCAGCATAAAAGTTGTATTAAATAAATGGTGGGGACTTGCTACACATTTCACTCAGGATCATTATTGTATTTTTATCATGAGTTTTCAATTAAATGATTTGTATTTAGACCAGGGTATAAACATTTCATATCTGGAAAAGAACATGAATTTCTAGTGTAATGTGTTATGCTGTCTTAAAACATCTTCAGTTTTTGCAAGGTTTTAGTGGTGCAATGCCCCAGTACAAATGGTAAACCAAAGAAAGACTGAAACTGGAGAAATGTGGAGAAGTAGGGATTCCCAGTGGAGAAGAAAGGTCAGGTAAATAAATAACCCAAATAGGCAAACCCTGTATTTTAACAGTTATTCTGTTTTCTTTGTTTATGAATTATAAATGTAACTATTCTTTCTTTCTTTTCTTTCTTTCTTTCTTTCTTTCTTTCTTTCTTTCTTTCTTTCTTTCTTTTCCCCTTTTCTTTTTAGTTGCCTAGGTGTTTCACATGAGGATGTATCTCTGCAGGATGCAGGGATGTAATCAGACAAGCAGAATACCCTTAAACAACCTACTTGGCTGTTTCATTTTCAGACTGAGAATGCTTCTTTTCTCAATATCTTCAGGCCTATCCTAGACTCAGACTGACCTTTAAATGTGGGAGCCATTCAATTCTCCAATAGACAGTACCAGCCTTGACTAGAGGAGTTGGAACATGCTTCAAAAAAAAAAAAAAAAAAAAAAAGTAGGGAAAGGGCATGACTATTGATGGTACTTGATTGAGTACAGGGAATGTGGACATCTTGGTTAAATATAGAGGCATGTCCTGGAGCCTCTGTGATGTTGCTCCTCTCTGTAAAACTGTAAACAACATATGCAACCAGTTATGCTTGGGGACTGTACAAATTGTTGACATTCTTCACAGAGGCATGTTTATTAGAGCCCAACTGTCTGAAGCTATAGGTCAAAAGTTCCAGCAGAGGAGGGTCCCACTTCCCTTGTTCAGTACTAAAGATGCCCTATTTACAACTGGTCCACAGGACAGGTTAGTAGTTAGAAGGATTCTGTGTTAATATTTATTTTTTTGAAAACACATTAATTAATTTTCATTAAATAAGAAATATTTGCTTACTTCATGCATGCAAGGGAAAAGAAATCTGATAATATGGCTTAGTGTTGTGTAGAGAAGAAAAAGAGACGTCAACTGCATTTTGGAGACAGAAAACAATGTAAATGTTATCCAAGCTAAGCAGCTGGGCTTGTACAAAACAAACAGAACATATTAGTTTATGCTGTACAACTAGAGAAGCCTGAGGCTTACTCCTATAACTTTGAAGCAAAAGATTTCTGAACTCTGTTTAAAGCCAGTAGAGAGAAAATAACTACATATGATTGATCCAAAAATGTATCAAGAATTGCAAATAGGTAAGGCTTTATTAATCAGATAAAACAAGTGCCTTCATGCTCTCAGGACATTTCATCATTTAAAAGTCACATGCAAAAACTTTTATACAACAAAAATGAAATGACCTTGACATGAGCAACTTAAAACACAACTAACTCAGATACATTCATTTAAAATGTAACACAAGTATATATTCACTTTTTCAATGTTCCTTTTCTTTAAAATGGTTCAAGTGAATAAGAATAATTAAGTCTTGCACAGTCTGTAAAGTTCAGTTCTGTAATCCTCTTAAATTCAAAGTCTTTGTAAATTAACAACATCAATACCTCTAAGTAATAAGCTGACAAGTTGCAATACACTAAAAATATGCTAGGTGAATAATATGCTTAGCCAAAGCATTGCTGCTATCATAAACATGCTCAGTAATTCTTTTCTTAAAGTACCTATTGGTCTTTCCAATTAAAAGCCTTCTTTTTCTTCAAAATAATAAGTTTTAGTCATATATTACTTCTTTCTTTGCTAACTGTTAAAATATTCTGTGGTTTCTTAATGGAGCTCACATTATTAGGAACAAATATCAGAGGCACTCTTAATGCATCATTAGTATTACCTTGTTATTTGTTTTAAACCTAAAGAGTTGCTTGTTTTTAATTTCTGCTTAGACTGGTACAATAGCCTTATAGCTTTGTTTGTAAGAGTGGGAGAATTGTGATATATTGTAGGCTCTGTGTCTTATTTACACATTTATACATATTTCACCGTATGTTTGCCATAACTGGGAAACAGTAAAGAAAGGGTAATTACATTATTTTATATTGTGAAATCTCAAAGCTTCTTGGATGACATTTATATGAATGTTGCAATAACTAATCAGCTTTCTGGAATCTCAGGTTTTACTCATTACTAAGAGGTTCACTAACCTACAAGCACTCACATGAGAACATTCAAAGTGCATTGAGCATGAATGGGTGGGTCAAGAAACCCTGCGGGGAAAAGGAGAAAGTAGAGTAGAGTCTTTTTGCAGCCTATAAATATGCTAAAGAGCAAAACTTTCATCATAATTAGGCATCATGCAATAGTGTTCACACCCTAACATCATCATGCTGTGCCATCAATGTGTATGCAAAGCAGCTGTGGCATTGTGACTGGGCATGCCAACAAGCTGCCCAATGTTGTTCATAGGTTCATAGGGAGGTACTAGGCTATCGGCCCTACAAGCCTAGCCAAAAGATTTTTCTTGAAGAGAGTTAATAAGGAGCTTTGCTATATAGATAGGTAGTCTGTTCCAAAGTATGGGAAGTCTCTGCATTATATGCCAAAAAAAGTCAATGTGCATGTGCATGAGAGGGCAATCACAGCTCTCTGAACTGAGACCTGCTGAATGGCTGTGGTTTCTAAGAGCAATAATGTGGGCAGGGGTTTCCCAGTGGTGCAGCAATGAAACTAAAACCTGTTGTGCATTTGCTGCATAAAGACCACCAGGAGTGCCTGATGGGGACACTTGTGAATGTCCCTAATATAAAGTGGATGCCTGGCACAGGCTTGTCTGGTTGGTGACTGAAGTCATTGTCATGCTCTGATATTTTGACCAGCACCCACACTACTACAGTAACCTAAGGAGAAGCCATCCTGACATTCTTAGCCAGTGGGAAGAAGAGTTCAAAGCAAAGACAGTCAAAATGTATTGTAAGTACTGTCACGAAATGCCTGTTCATGAAGTTGTTATCTTATATGCAATAAGAATCAGAGTAGTGGGTTTGGCATAATGGTTAAGGTTTTCACCCCACAGACACAAGGTACAGGGTTTGATTATATCTTCAGGTTAGTGGCTAGGCTTAAAATGGCCCTGCTGGGCAGTTAACCTAATATGCACCTGTGAATGTGTAACTGATGTCTTATTTTTATTTTGCAAATTATTATTATTATTAATCATTTTGTCTCTTCCCCCAGTGCATTTTGTGGTTTGCCCACAACCTGAGCAAGAAGTCAAAGTTTAACTCCACCTTGAGATTTCGCTGTCTGAAGTTTAAATTTTAGATAATCCATCTTCAAGCAGGCACTAACTCAGTAGCACAGAATCACCTTCCTCTTGAGGTCCAAGGAAAAACTGTCATACCTTTTCCAAGTACATGGTTTACTTGGGGATGCCCTTCTTAATGGCCTGTATAAAATCCTTTCTGGGGCACATTCACAGATCCTGGATTACCTGCAGTGCCAGCTACCAAATTTGGAGAATCTAGCAGCTAGATTTTTAACTTAACGCAAACATATTTGTAGGTAACTCAGTCATGGTCCATTCTTTGCTTTGATTAAATGCTTTAATACTTGGTGGTAGTGGTGAATGTGAATGTCCTAGATTATCTGTGAGATAAATCTTGTTGATTGTATTACAGCATTTTCTGAAAATATCTGGTATCTCATCAAATTGAAACCAACACTATTTACTTACCACTGAACTTGTAGTAGTGTTTATATGTTGAAGGAATGTTCCGGGTGCTTTTTGAAATGCTGAGGACTATAACTGTGAAGCTTGGAATTGAAAGATGGACTAGAAGAATGCATACTGACAAATGCAAGAATGAAGCATGTCAGAATGCTTCTGCCTTACTTAGGTACAGGAATCTTGGAATTAATAATTGGAAACAACAGGAAGGTTTGTGACAAAATCTCCTATATTGAATGAATGCAGAGGATGCAACCTCTTGTCTCTACAAAATTGTTTGAAAGGTATACAGCATGTTTCACAATTTGCTATTTTAGTTACAATTTATTTTTCAGAATATCAGTACTTGCACAATCAGGTATTGCACTTCTGCTAGGCAGGTATTAAGTCACGTTGTTATGCACACGAGGAGATGAGCATTTTCTAAAAGGGTCCTTTATGAGTCAAATGTTTAACTTGGCTAGATTTTTAAATCTTTGGGAGGTTTTAAATTTGCAGACAATAATGCATAAATCCTCCATGATATTGCTATGTCCTTGTAATTTTACAATGCATTATTCAGGATAATAAACTAAAGATAAGGGCGCGTTAGATGCATGTAAAAATAGGAAGAGTGTCTTATAAATTAACTCATCTCACAAAGTGTCTAGGTCTTTCATTCATTCATCATTCAAGTTAACATAAAGGGAGAAGGCAACATGGCTTGTGCTGATGTATTGCAGAGGGGAGTACAAATTGAATGAATATTTGTTTGCTCAATGAAATATTGTTAATCACTTTGAAAGGTAATTTGTAAGCTAATCCTCAGTAATGTATGAGAGAATGCATACATAATTTTGCTGCCTGTACTCAGGCCTAATTAACGTTTGTCAAAAACATTTAATCTCTGAATATTGCTCACTACAGAAGGCCAAAATTCATACTTTTGAGAAGAAAATTCATCAAAGACAAGACACTTTTCATTTAGCATATCACATACAAGAAATCAAATTGCTCATTTGCGACAATTAATTGTTTGCTAACATAGGGTACAATCTACTAACAAGCTTTACTTTTGTGAGACTTAGGAGAAGAGATATTGTAATCTGATAATTTATGTCTGGGAGTACTTTTGTTGGAGTATGATATGCAATAATTTCTGTATGTACAAATGAGTTAGGGGCATGCCAATGTAAAGTCAGGAATGTTCTAGAAAATGTGGATGAAAAAGGATAAGGCTTGAGCTATCAAAGTCACAAGCTGCTTGGGAGTATTTAGGTAAGTAATATGTTGAATAAGTGCATTAGAAGATTAATACTTTAAGGACTAGATAGTCCCAGAAAATGTGAGTAATAAAATGGGCTGGGTTGTAAGGCTCGGGAAATCTTTGTGAGTGCTTTAATGTACTCACGATCACATATGAATGAAAACATGAAGGAGGCAATATATCTAAAGAGCTGAATGAAATTCTAGCCTAGAAGTCAACTCCCATAAGTCCATAATTATCATAGCTATCTACCCCCCCCCAACAACCTATCTAGCATTGAATACATTCTCAGCTGGGGTTCCCCCAACTTTTCCCAAGAAACAATTATACTAGTTGACTTTAACCTAGATTGGCTTACATGTGCCTCCAAATCTCCCACCAGCTTTATAAACTTATATAACTCCTGTCAAATTATTAACGATCCTACCCACTTAGATAAGCATACCAATAAGCAATCTATATTGTACTAGATTCTGACAAATAAACCCTAATATACTTATGATGCTGGCTGCCTTCCTGATACTCTTAGTGACCGCTCTCTATTCTATCTAATCAGGAAACATATAAATATAACTAATACTATCTCATTCAATTTCATCCATAATAAAAAAAAAAACATTTCCCCCCTCTATATTTAATTCACTGTTACAACAATATGATTGGTTACCGCTAAAATTCCTACAGCTGGACTTTGCCATATAATACTTTAACAAGGCATTCCTAGATATACTTAATAACTTAGCCCCTACCAGAAAATTCCTTCCAAATCCAAACAGCTACCTTGGTTAACAAAAGAAACAAAACTTCTACTTAAGCAAATGGATAAAGTCTGGTTTCTTTATCATAGTAACACAAATAAAGAGAACTTAACTTCCTACCAACAAATAAGAAATCAAGCTAAAAATAAATTAAAAAAAGCATAAAAACCTTACTTCCAATCATGTCAACAAAAATACCAAAATAACTCTCTAAAATGAAAGCCATAAACCACCTCCTAAACCCTGGTAAACCTACTACCCCAGCACCATCAACCAGTAACTCCAGAGTGTGTTTAGTTAAGGAATTCAATACCCACTTTATCAACTTGATAGTGACATTACTAAACAATACTGCTAACCCACCACTATCTATACCAACCCTCACTGAATTCAACACTACCTCTTTCTCCCTTAAGCCAATTCAGTCCAGCTACATAAAGAAACTCCTAGGTAAATTAAAACTGTGTAGTCTTGCAGCTGATCAACTTCCAAATGAATTTCGAAAACTCACCGCCAGATCCATTTTTATCCTATATCTATTCTTATCAACCAGTTTGTCTCTGAACACTATGTACCTCTTCTCTGGAATATATCTCATATCATGCCCCTTTACAAAGGTGGCCCCCTCTACTGACCTCACCAACTATAGACCAATTGCCATTCTCTCACCACTAGCAAAAATCTTAGAAAAAGGTATACACCAGCAAATCCTAGACTGCTTCCTTAAAAACAACCTTCTTTCCAATATTCAGCATGGCTTTCATCCTACACACAGTACCAATACAGCCCCTATAAGTTTTGCAAACTTCATAAATCTCCTCAACAATAATGTCAACTTGTCTCAGCTACCTTCCTTGATATGTCAAAAGCCTTTGACACAGTATCACACCAAAAACTTCTCAACAGACTTGCCTCATACAATATCAGTACAATATCCTTAAACTGGTTTCATAGCTATCTCTTTAACCATCAACAAGCCACTAAATGGGATAACAAACTCTGTCACTTCCTACTCATCACTGTCAGAGTCCCTCAAGGCTCCATCCTTGGGCCCTACTTTTTATCATATTTACCAATGACCTTAGTACCTCCACTAAACTCGCCTCAATCATTCAATATGTGGATGATGCCTCTCTCATCTGCTGTGCCCCTTGTATTAAAGAACTATAAGACAAAACTCAAATTGCCCTACAAACGACTGAAAACTACCTATCTGACCATCAACTTATTTTAAATTCCAACAAAACTAAACTCACGGTTTTCAGTAATTCTAATGTTACTAGCATCTCATCACCTCTCATTATCTTCACCTCTAATGGTATAAAAATTGAAACAGTCAAACAGACAAAACTTCTAGGTGTTACAATAGATAATGGTGTAAAGTTTGCTAAACATATAGCACTAGCAATAAAAAAGTCCACATAAAACTTGGTTCACTATACAGAGCAAGCCCTATCTAACTGACTATGCCAGGGCAACTAAAACTAGATCCCACCTCCTAACCTCCTTTTTTTACAGTTCCCAAATCTTCATCAACCTACCTAAATCAGATTTGAATAACCTTGAAACCTGTTGTAATAAAATAGCCAAATTCACCTCAAACCTTCCTCCCATATCACATCATTGGATAGCTCTTCACCACCTCAATTGAATAGAACTCTCCAGCTTACTATCTCTCAACCAGATAATTATTTCTCATAGAATCATCCACAAACCTGATTCCTGCCCTGCTCTAGGAGACCTTGTTCAACCTTACACAACCTTAAGTCCCTTAGGTCATCCAGTAAACTCATGCTCAAAGTAACCAAATCTCATAACTATCATAGGGACTCCTTATACTCTTATAAATTGCCAACTCATAAAACACTCTTCCCCAACATATCCTCTCTACCCCTGATGCACATACTTTCAAAAAACTTCTGAAAAATTAGTACTCTAAACATTGGCTATGTTCCTGCACATTTCCAAGCTAATAACTGTCATATACTATCTATTTCCATTAATATTCTCTACCTACGCCTCTTACAGCCGAAATTAGTTTCTTTTTTCTTTGACTGTTCGACAAAAAATACAGTGTGAGTGATCTATATGCCAAAAAAATTATGATTTCTGTTTTGTATTTTGACACTGTAATGTATCTGCTTTGTGTTTCGTTTGCATTGTGTTTTTTACTCTGTAAGTATTTTTTCGTTGTACTTTTCTCATTTTATTCACTGTACTCCTTTTGTATTTGTAAATTGCTGGAGCTTTTCTCCCCAGGTCTCCACTGAAAATGGGCTTCTAGTCCAGTCAGGCACTAACCAGTATTCAAATATAAATAAATAAATAAAGCATTCTGTAGGTTACAGTGCTGACTTTAAGAGTTATGTCCAGTATTAATGTTGATGTAAATGAATTTACAAAAAGGTTTTAAATACTTATTCTGAATGTGGTAATCTTGAGTTTTAAAATCCTCATCTGCTTGTGCTATGATGACAAGGTCATAACAAGGCCGAAATATGCATATCCATAGCTAGTGGGGTTGGCTTTATTGGCCTGAAATTGTCCATTAAAACGACTTCAAACGTAAAAGTCATGGGCAATCAGAATCACCATATAGCTGAAACGTCTGATCTTCATAAGGGCCATTTGCATATATCCCATGTGCCTCTGTTACAGGAGGTTTGGGAGGTCACTCATTGGAAGTTCTAGCTTGGCTGGAGTTTTCATTTAGTTTTTACTGATTGGTTTTTCAGTGTGACCTTCTCACAAAAAGGGGGTTGGGTGGGTGGCTTAATGGCTAAGGTGTTTGCTTTACAAACACAAGGTGCAGGGTTTGAGTCTCACAAGGGATCATTGGCTAGGCTTAAAATGGCTTGCAAGGGCAGTTAGCTTAGTACTAAACGATGAGCCTATGAACAGGAAAGTAATGGATTTGAAATAGGAATACTGAATTTGACATTATCCTAATTTTTGTCATTATTTTGAAGGTTATATTGAAGATTTTACTTGCAAGCTCTCTTAGGATTTTATATGTTAGTTACAGTGTCATGTCTTGAGTTGTAGGACTATTGATATTACCGAGGACAATTTAAGACTTGCCAGCAGTACACGTTAGATTCTTTTGTTCAGCCTTTTTCCATCTATTTTTGTAAATATCCTTAAAACTGAGTTATTTCCTCTTCTTCCTGTTCTGCATGCTGTAATTAGGAATATTTTATCTTGCATTTCTGCTAGCAGTTTAGAAAAAAAAAAATGAATGCTGATTGAGAGATATGGAAGGTTTCCACCTGAACTGGAACATCTCGTAAGTTCTCATACCTACCAAAAAGAGAAATAGGATCAAGAAATAAGATCCTCTGGTCATCTGCATCACTAGCTTGCAATCAGTGGGTAATAGATACTTTGTGCATATGGTAATGTTGTAGTTTTTTGCCAGTATACAGAGATGAGTTGAACTACTGTCAGATAAGTTATTTTGTCTGGCTCAAGATTTTTTTCTCTGAATGCCACAGCTGCTTGTCAACCATTAGCTCCATTCCAATCAGCCTATTCTTTCCTCATCAATGGGAAGAAGGATGACTAGTAATCAGATCTCTTAACAGTCCCAATTTTGGATGAACATACATATATTCAAGCCTAATTTATCCCTGCAAAGGATGAGCTTATTTTGGAAGTAGGTCCTTATTTTCATGTAAGATTAAATCCTTCATACAATTTTCTGAATCCTTCCTCATCACATGTGATTTCTGAAGCTGTCTAGTAAACACAAAGCCACAGTACATAACCAACATTGTAGCAGTGCTAATAACTTAATGAAAGAGGGCCCACATAGTACATCTCACATTTTCAGAATCAAAAACGAATGACCTTGTGTAGTAAAATGTTCAATATCACTCATTAAACTGATTTTACACTGTTTCTTTGATAATGTACTTATATCTTTCCATCATTTCCATTACTCCCTCTGTTTTTTTAAACATGTGTTTCCCAGATTCATAGTTATATACTAGGTTAATAATCACTGGGGCCTTTATAAACCAATCAGTACATCCTAAATGTATCCTGCATGTCTTTGAGCCTTAGAGGTTGATGTATGTAAACTAGAATATGATTTACAGACTGCCTCTGTCCATTAAAGACATGGAGGCTAGACCTAAGGTGCATTTCTGATTTCCCATTGACTGGTCCAGGTTATGCTTGAACAGGTTTAAGGAAGAACTCTAATTCTCCTAGATGGGAAGCTTGCTCCTGAGGACAGGAATTCTCTGTGACACATAACTGTTCCTCCAACATGTCCTACTTTTTTGTCACAAGAAAGGTTTAAGTCCTTAGATTGAGTAGTTCTGGTGCTAAAGGTTGTGTGAATGTGCAAAACATCCATCAGAACTGGATCCAAGGATGCCTTCACCAATTTGACAATCTGTAGGAATTAGAGTATAGAGATAAGGCTTTGAAGTGATCTGCATAGAACATTTTGTTTACACCCTGTATTCTTTTTGTGAGGAACCTCTGTGAACATTTCAGTTGCTGCATATGCCTGGTCAGTTACACATCAAAGGGAGCACTGCGCTCAATGGGTCTGATGAAGACCAAATACAGAGGAACAATGGCCTATTTGGACCTAGATTCCATGCCCTTGCTAACATGTTGAGCATCACAGATGATTTCCATACTACCTTAGACACATGTTGGACAAATGCTAGGTTACTATCCACATATACCCCAAATCCCTTACATCTGGGTCCACTGTTATCAATGAGGTAGTTTCTTAATGTGGCCAAATTCACAAAGGGTACTGTTATGCATTGCTTGGCATTGAGTTTTAAGCTGTGGCTTTGGCACCAGTCATTTGTCCATGATAGTCCTTCCTGTAGGATGTTAGTGACTTAGGCCTTTAACATTGACTTTGGCGTCCAAGAAGTAAATGCCAAAAAGGAAAGAACCCAGCACAGAACAGTGAGGGACTGCATTAGTGACCATTTTTTTTGTGGAGGTGAACTTCCCTATCCTATCTTCCTGCATCCTATCTGAGAACCAGCTGGCTGTCCAGAGCATAACAAAAAGGATAACGCCTAATTCTATGAGTGGATTACAATGCCTGAATTGGGCATTGTATTAAATGCTTTAGCCAGATCAAAGCACTTTATAATTTTAGCTATAACTTTTCTCCTCATGTACAATCTGTTTAGGTTTGGATTCCACTAGGGTGCTTTATTTATTTATTTATTTTTTTGAGTTTGTTCTAGGCATGGTTCTTTTAGGTGCAGCTCTATGTATCTATTAAAATGATTGCGCAGGGTTTCTGTGTACAATTCTGCTTAGGCAGCTGTGCTGTCTGGGTTTGGAGGGATATGGATTTTTGTCAGGTAATCATGTAATAATAAGTCATTTAACTTAGAGTAGTTCATATCTTGTTGCAGGGTTTGCTGGGATCACAGCATTCATTTTTATTTAAAAATAGCTTTATGGTCTGACCATAAAAGACAGAACACTACACGAGTTGGTGGGGGGTTGCAGTGTTCTTGCATATTTATGAATACCACATTCAGTATGTTTGCACCTGTAGTGGGAAAGCGGACTAACTAGTCCAATATGTTTTTGTTCACAAAGTGCAGGAATCTCTGAGCCTGCATGTTAGGGGGTTATTCCAAGTAAATGTAATATTGGGTGGGATGATAAGTGTCTCCAGAAGGATCGAGTATGAGTTGTTGGTCTAATGGGTCATAGAGGGTGATATATAGCTTGCAAGGATATGATATGGGTGCCACCAATGGTAATTTGGACATGGAGAAGCTCATGTGTATCATCCTTTTGACTAAACTTGAGGTACTTTTGTTTTTGATGTAGATCAAGCTGAGATAAATGTATGGAAGGCATTTTATCCCTGCAATGTTGGGGTGCTCTCTGCAGCATTAAACCATGTCCCTGAAACTGCACAGATGTCTGCATTCTCCAATATGCATAGAACATGGAAGGAGCCAAGTTTCTTGTTTTAGATTCCCTTGGGTTGATTTTGCTAAGTTTGAATATTTGTCAGTCTGGCATTGCCTAAAATAGACACTATGGAGGAAGACAATATTTTAGCCATTATTTGATAGCCTAGTGGGGACAGGTGCAGAACATCCTTGGCAAAACAATGTGATCTTTTGACCATATTCTCCCATACAGACAAATATTGTGCCTACATTTAATGACAGTAGAAGCTATGCCAAATATTAAAGTCAAGCATTTTTATAAGTATAGTGGCATCATCCTTGGTGAAGGTAGAATGCTGTTCAATGCTAGGCTCATATCTATCAGACACACATGGTCTGAGGTCCCCATAATGTCTCTTTTCATACAGTCCATTGTGGTACATTGCAGTTCAGTTACACCCTATAGATTATGACTGAATCAAACTGGTACTTGTGTTTCATTGACTTGAGTGTATGAATGACTTGACAGATCCTGACCCCATTAGGCAACTGACTATGATTTTCATCATGTTCAGCCTGGTGAATGAGACATATGAGTCTCCTATGAATTGAATGCTGGATAGTGTGTTAGCTGACCCTATGGGTTTTGTAGCTGAGGCTCCATGGGGTAAGGTTGTATGTGCAGTGTCTGGTGCTGCTTCAGTAGACTGCTTTTGGGTTTGCTGAGGACAATTGATGCAGGTCAAATGCCTGGGATGTCTTTGCGGTTTATGAAGATTGTTTTCGTGCCTCATCATATGTCTGTCTATGTGTCAGGTGTATAATATGTGTGGTGGGTGTAGTGTGTGTGTGTGTGTGTGTGTGTGTGTGTGTGTGTGTGTGTGTGTGTGTGTGTGTGTGTGTGTGTGAGTGTGTGTGTGTGTGTGTGTGTGTGTGTGTGTGTGTGTGTGTGTGTGTGTGTGTGTGTGTGTGTGTGTGTGTGTGTGTGTGTGTGTGTGTGTGTGTGTGTGTGTGTGTGTGTGTGTGTGTGTGTGCGTGTGTGTGTGTGTGTGTGTGTGTGTGTGTGTGTGTGTGTGTGTGTGCACATCTGTGTTACTAACAACCTGATTATTATTCTGAGTGTGTGTGTTTCAGAGTCTTTCCTCTAGTCACATTGTATAATTACATCTCTCTCATGATGAATTAGTTTCTCTAAGGACTGGTTGTTAGTGATCATGATACCATTGTCTCATGAGGTCAATATCCACCAGACTGGTCACTGAGAAATTGGCAAAGTGTATATCCATGATATCAGGTCCTTCAAGGTGAACTTCAAAGTGTGCTACAAGAGAAGTTAATAGCAGGCTAGCCTGGGTATTCGTGAGGCTACAACCAAAAACAAAGTTATGTAGGAGTAGATTTGTGAGGCACATTTCTACTGGAAGTGTGAAGAGTGCAGTTTGGTATTCAAGTTTTGTGCTGATTAGGTGCCCAGATTTTTGGATGTCTGTTCCTATTTTTCAAGGACCTTTGTCCCATTTTCAGTGATGGCAGATTGATAGGTATACCAGTTGGAATTATCATTTAGACAACCATCAAAGTGTTTCATGGGAAAAATAGTGCAAGAGAAATATTATTACTGTATTAAACCACCATGTGGGGGGGAGTTATACCTCCCATACCCATGATAAATTATGCATCATGAGTGTAGATCAGTGTTAGTTTTATAATTTTATCATGGACTATATATTTGATCTTCTCACATCTATTTTTTGAACTGTTAGTAATGGGTGAACCCATGTGATATAAACTTAATTATTCTCCATAATGCTTTGTGGCTCAAGTTTCTAGTGGTTCTCAGCTACCTGAATATTGTAATGTTTACACAATCTCCAGTCCATAGTCTTGCCATGTTATTATGATTTCAGTATACAGGCCATCTGCCTTTAGTGTATAACATCCAGGAACAAGATTTGTGACTGTTTCAAGTTCTGTTTTATAGAACTTGCATTTGTCTGTTTCTTCCATGTGTTCAGTGGACTTTGCAAACCAACATGTACATAGTCCACTATCCTGGACTGTCAATATTAACCTTTTATTCTTTGGTTTAAATTTACATTTCTTTAACCATTCCTGCATCAGATCCTGATCAATCTGAGGTTTTTCCAGGAATTTTCTGTACTTGCAACAATATTTATGCCTTTTCACATCTCTTGCCTTCTGATCTGATCCTTCTCCTTATATTTTTTCTTCTGTGTTTTTGGCACATTCAGTTGCTGCCTGATTTTTGTATACTTCTGGTTAGGTTTCCATTTCTTCTTAACACTGATATGCTTCTGCTAAACTAAGCAGGGAAGTCATCTTAGATTTGTTTGCTTTATGTTTCAAAACTTTCAATATGTTTGGATCACCTGCTCCTTGGCGTGGGAGGTTGGTATAATGGTTAATGTGTTTACCTTACAGACACAAAGTGCAGGGTTTGATTCTTACATTGGGTAATTGGCTGTGCTTAAAATGGCCCACAAGGGCTGTTAGCCTAGTACTAATCTATGATACATCTATGATCTGATGAGGTCAGCAGATATGTATGCAGTCCTATGATTGCAGATCTATATATGTAATCAATTTTGAGGAGGACCATACCTCCATCAGAATGAAGGCTATTATATATATATAATCTTGGTATACACTGATTTTTATGAATCATTTGATTAGTGTGAAGCATTTTCTTTTTTCCTGCCCAACTAATTCAATATCTCTTGGGGTCAGTCAATCATCCGGAAACTTAAGTTAGAACAGGAAGTCCAAATAATTTGTTTATATCTTGGACTTTTGTTCCTAGATGTCAAGGGTGTCTTCAATATTAATTTTAGTCTTCTAAACTATTCTTTACTGACTTTTGTTCACATTTGTTCATGTTTTATTGTCAGCCATTCATCAATTCCCAAATGTTTATACACTCCCTCCTGCTCAAGTTACTTTATATCACATTCCTGTCCCAGACTGAAATTTCCTTAGTACTTCAGCTTTCCTGTTTTAAATGTTATTTTTGCACATTTATCAAGTGAGCTGGCATTCTTATATCATCTGAGAAAGGTTTGACCACTTTCAGTTGTGCTTTCAGCTCCTCATCTGATGAACTAAATAGTTTTAAGTTGTCCACAAAAGGAAGATGAGAAGTCTTTACATTTTGATCTAGTCTGGGAGCTAAATTGTACCCAAGACCTAACCTGCTAAGTAAACAACTTAATGGTTTAAGGGCAAGACAAAAGAGCAGGAGTGACAGAGTCACCCTGCAATATTCCCCTTTTAATTTTTATCCGTTTAATAATAATGTGTCCTTTATCATGGCTTAGCTGCAGAGTGGTTTCACGGTCACTGTAATCTAATTTATCAATGTAGGGTGTATCATATACATCTGTAAGCACTCCTTTATCCATGCATATGGGATACTGTCAAATGCTTTTTTTGTAATCTATCCATTTCATACCTAGATTCTTCTCCTGTTTACTATTTTCATTATGACTTTAACAAAAAATGATCCTTTGTTCTATATGACTTTCTTTTGTTACCCTTTTGTTCCATTGCCGCAATTGAATTTTCTTCTAAATGACTTTATACTCTGTCAGTATCAATTTCATTATATAGTTTATACATCGTCTGAAGACAAGTTATTGGTCTATAGTTTTTGGGATAGCTTGCAGATTTACTGTTAAGGAGGAATATAATTTTTCCTGTCTGTATGGGGTGCACATATAAGTAGTTTTTACTCCGGGAGAAATCTTCATGTAACTTTTATCAGAGGTTACGTACTGCATCCTGGTCTGGGGTTTTCCATTTAGGAGCTTTTCCTAACTTTGTTTCAATATCTCTGGCTGTTACTTCATCCCATTTCATATCCTGTACCTTTAAACTTCTTATTCTTTCTTTTACTTCTTCTATCCATTCAGCTATGTTATGTTCCCCAGGATCTTCATAGATATTTCTCCAAAATGTGTCGTATTTCTTCTTTTTTGGTGGTGTTTCTATTCCTTTTGCTTTGTTTCCCAATTGTCTATAAAACCTTTTAATCATCAATAAATTGCTTATTTTGTACATTTCCTTTATAAGTTTTTTCTGCCTGTGCTGATATCTCTAGTTTATTATTTGCAATAGTGTAGGATATATTCTGGTCTGTTCTAATTCTGGACATTGCTTTTATCACATCTATCTTTTTAAGTATTTTATGTTGGTCTGTTCTCTTTTCTATATTCTTCTAATTGTTACACTTCTTGTCTTTATTGCTTTATAGTTTCTCTGTTCGATACTTCCATGATGACATTTGATTTCTCCCCTTTCTTTCACATACTGCCCTGTATTTTTGTGGCAATACTTTATCTGTTATTAATTTAGCTGCACATTAATATCCTGTTTACTTCTGTTATATCACATGAATTTCTGTTAATAGTTTTGGTTACAGTGTTCATTCATTTCATCAGACTTCTAATATTTTGGGTCCTATAGAATTTCTGTAATCTGTTTCTTTCATCTATATTATTATATCTACCCATCACTACTAAATCAAGCAACTCTTCCCTTAGATCATTTTCTTCTAAACTGATGATATATTCTTTATTTCCTGCGGGCCTTCTACAAAAAGTTCCAGAACATCTTCCTGTGACATATTCTCTTCAGCTGCATCCTCCATCATCCACTGCTCTTTCATATGAGAACTCACTGATCTATCACTCCACAACATTGACTAAATCAGAGTTGCAATGAATTCCTGTTCATTCCCTTGCTGTGCAAGTCCATCGGAACTTTTGTACTGGTTTTTTACTGAAGGCTCCAGAGTGTCTTCATCCGGTAACTGATTAGATGCTTCCTGTTCGACTTGTTTCACCTTAATTTGAGGGATCACTGTTCCATCATGCTGTAACAATACCAGTGTTGGATTTTTATCAGTAAATCCTTCACTTTGCAGATAATCCTTTAGTTTCTGTTTCTTTAACTTCTCCATTACTAACCCTCTTTTCTGCTTTCCCCCTTTGTTTTCTTATTTTTTTGTATTGTAAAATTTTACGTATCCAGATGCCTTTGCCTCTGTTTCTCTTCAAATATTGTTGGTGCTGCATTTTTTTATTTATTAGTTTTACTTTCTCCTTTGCATAAGTATTATACCATATCAGATCTCTCTTTCTTTCTGATGTCCATGTTTCTTTTTATAGCTTTCAAAAATCTCTCTGTTTTGTTCTTTATATTTTTTCACTTCCTCAGTCACTTCTCTTTCCAAATGGTCCAAGGTTTCTTGATCTATATAATGTTTTTAAAGAATCTGTTGGATTAATAAACACAATTTGTGGATTAATAAACACAATTTGCATTGATAGCTTTTGACAGTTTTTCCTTTGTGAGTATTTTTCTTTCCTCTAATTTCTCTCTTAATCTTTTTGAATATCTTCTATCCAAAATTCTGAGTTTCTTGCATAATCGTAACAATACATAATTTCATTTTTTTACCTTCAATAGTCCACTGTATCATTTTTATGGTTCTTTTTTGGCACTGTCAGTTTTTGTGGTTTTGTGGACTACTACTTCCTTCTACAGCAAGGGGACCCATTATCTCCCAGAGCATTGCCTAACGCAATTACTGGAATTTTTCCATGTCTTAAAGATTCTACACTGTTATGTTTTCAGCCCTGGCACCAGAGCGCCTATGAGGACTGGACACTTTTTATCCTGGGACTTGACTTGTGCACCAAGCTGTCTTTTTTATTTTTAGCCTACTTCGGTCCATGATATATAAAATGCAGTGTATATATCAGTGTGGTCTTGTTAACATTTTGTAAAAACAGGGTCCACCTCACGAAGGTACTCACCAAGACTTGAGTATGAATTCACTTCCAGCAATACTACTTTCCTTTGCTTGCTGCTTTTATCATCTGTCCAGTTAGTCCCCTATCATTCACCATCCAGACCCCTAGTCTCCATCCAGTCCTTAGTAATCAGTTGGATGAAGCAGAAGGCTTTCATAATGACAGTGAGTACTCTGTGATCAAAACAGATTTCATTATACATGGAGGTGCCTACTTCTCTTTTAAGAGGGAGGTGGTTGCATTTATGTGGCAGATGTGTGAGAGTTCTTTTTTTCCAAACTCTATGATGCTACATTTCTGGTATTCTGTTTTAAACCATGATTTTGGCTGCATGATATTATCAGAGTTAGAACCTTCTTAGAAAATACAGTTGTCAGAGTTGATGATGACTCCTAGCTAGCAATCATCAATTAATTTAGTCACTCAAAGGTCATTCATGTTGGTTTTGTTATCATAAAAATAAATGCTAAATAGAAATGGTCCCAGAACAAAACCCTGGGGTAAAACACTAATGGCAAGTTTCTTGGGGCATAATGTACCACCAGCTCTATTAGAATGGACTCCATGTTTAAGAAATTTGGAAATCCATTGAGTTATGTTTGCATTTATACTGAATTTAATTAGTTTTGTCAATAATGGTGAACTTGGTTTTAGTGTCACAGACTTTAGGTGGATCAATGTAAGCTGCCTGGACATAGTTACCATCTTCCACCCACTGCTTCTGTGGCTCTTTGAAAGAAAATAACATGCTTAAATAGGTATATGTTACTTTTTACAAACCCAAATTGGTTTGAGTCTGAGGATTGCAGGTTCCCTAAGTTCTAATAGATAACGTCCATAATGATCGGATTCAACACTTTATAAATGATGCTGGTGAGCTGAAAGGCCTTTAGTTGGTAGGGTCTGTGGTGGGATTTCTCCCTTATAGTAGAGCTCTACTATAGCTATTATTCAGGCTTCAGCAACTTATGAATGAAAAGTAATGATACTTTATACTGATCAAGAAACAGCCTGGCATATTGTTTGAATCACACAGAGCCTGTCCTTTTGCTTATGGACAGCAAGCTTTTTATCTTTTAAGTTAATTTCCTTAGGGGAAATGTACTGGATACTGTTAAACAGGAAATGCAGAGGTCACAGTGAGGACTAATTGCAGCCAAAAGTATATGTTAGGATGTTAGCTATATCCTTAGGATCTGAGTGGATGTCTTCACTAGAAATAACTTTGTTAAATGTTGGGTATTTTTTCTGAAGTTCTTTATGTAATGAGATGCTTCAGCTACTCTGTATCCAACTAACCATGGGAAAAATCCATTAAGATGGGAGGGTGGCCTAATTGTTAAGGTGTTTGCCTTATAAACACAAGGTGCAGGGTTTGAGTCTCACAAGGGATAATTGGCTGGGGGCTTAAAATGGCTCTAGGGGGGGTAGTACTAAGTACTAATCTATGAATCTATGAATCTATGAATATACTTTCTCGCTACAGGTCCCTCACCATTAGCCAGTAAACCCATACATCATACCTGAAGCTACTAGAATCACTCACCATACAGACCAACACCATACTCAGTGATGATTTTAACTACATCTCCATTAACTGGGAGGCATACACAACCACTAACATGCAAGCACAAAGATTTCTTGACTTTGTAAATTCAAATGCCCTTGAATAGCTAGTCTGCACTCCCACTAAGGGAGCAAATATCCTAGATATGTTACTTACAAATATGCAAAAATGTTGCACCCCCGTCTCCACACAGTGTTATGTCCTCACTAGTAAGATCAGATGACAAAGCTGTCTCCCTTGAAATAAAGGTAAAACTAGTTCCCTCACCTAACCCCAGCATCTTTAAGAACTTCTCTAATGTAAATTACCCCCTATTAAGGGATGGCATAGCTAGTTTTCAAGCTCCCCCAAATCCAGAAAACATAGAAACCTATGCAGAGGCATGCATAAAAGCCTTGAATTACCATATAAACAGCTGCATAAAAATTACAGTAACAGACTGAAATAAACCCAGGTCAAACTGCAAAAACAATCCATACTGGTAGACCCCTAGTATTAATAGGTTGCACAACAAAATAAAGAAAATCCTGTTGAGAAGTAAGAGGGAATGTGCACAACAGAGAAATGAGTCCCTCATTAGGCTAAACAAGCAAATCAGGGTACTAGTCAAGTCTCTGAAAGCAGACTTGGAGGTAAAAATAATCTGCAAAGCTAAGGATAACCATAAGGCATTTTTAGCTATGTCCACAGTCTTAAGGGCAACACTCAACAATGTGTGGAATAAGTTGTAGATGGCATCACCTATACTCAGCCACAAGACATAGCAAATCTGCTGCCTGACAAATTCAGCTCAAATTTCACCTCTCTGTCACATGCAGTTCTCCCAAAAAATGCCCTCCACCACTCCACTGCCAATTATCATTAAAAAGAATAGATTGCCACTGTGCCCTCTATAGCTAAAAATGTGGCTTCAATAGGGCCTGACAATATACCAGTTTGCCTCTTAAACATCTGAAATCAGGACTTATCAGGTCCATTAGTGTCTGTATTTAACAACAGCTTCTGAACTGACTTTGTCCCGATTGAGAGGAGGACAACAACAGTTATCCCTCTGCATAAAGGGGGACCATCTACTGACCCAAGAAATTTCAGAACCATAAGTTTGACTAGTCTTATATGTAAGTCCATGGAAAGAATAATCATGGACCAAATAAATAATGACATAGGAGATCTCCAAACACTGGACCCAACCCAATTCGTCTCTGTTAAGGGCATGTCATGCCTACAGAATCTGGTGGATTTCTCTGAGATAGTTACTAAGGCCTTGGATGAGGATAAAACATGCTACCTACCTGGACCTGGCCAAGGCATTTGAAACAGTTCCCCACTCAGGTATTATAAATAAACTCGCAGAACTGGGCATAAGTCCCTGGGTCACCAGGTGGATAACCAGTTGGCTCATGGATAGGACACATGGTTAAAGTGGGTGAATCCAGATCCAGCAAGAGGCCAGTTACTAGTGGTTTACCACAGTGCTCAGGACTGGGACCACTCCTTTTTGGTATATACTTCTCTGAAATCAAGGCAAATGTGGACGGCCTCTGGATGACAAAGTTTGCTGATGACTGCAAGCTGGAGGCAATCAATGAATTTCCCGATGATGCAGATATCCTCCAGAAGGGTCTAGATCAGACAAATGATTGGTACCAGAATCATGGCCTAATCGTAAATGCAAAAAAAAAAAAAGCATCATCATTCCCTTTCGGAAGTCAAATACCTTTGCAAATTACAACAGCAATAGCATGCCCCTTAGAGTAGATGACTCAGTAATGAGAGATTTAGGTACACAGATAGATAGCAGCCTGAACTTTGACCACCATTTGTCCACAGTGGTGAAGAAATCCTTTTATGTAACATAACCTATAAGTAAAGGTAAGGAATCTAGATCCAAGGAAATTTTAGTCCTGCTGTACGCAGCCCTCATTAGACCTATAAGCGAATACAGTGCTCTATTTGGCATGTACTTGACTAGAAACTTACAGCAGATGGATTTAACTCAGAGGTTCCTCACAAAGAAAATACAGGTTGTAAACAAAATGAACTATGCAGATAGGCTAATTGCCCTTTCCCTTTAATCTGTCTCCTGCTGATTATTAAGGGGTGGCCTATGCCTGACTTTCAAGGCACTCACAAATCTATCCCTGATGGTGCTGTTACACATAGGAAATACACCCTGGGGATCACTTCTGTGTTTCTGCTTGACAGTGGCACAGGAAAATAACTTTCGTGGGTGGCGTAAGCTAGGGAACCTTGTTGGCTAGGCTTACGTAGGCCCTTGGGCTGATAGCCTAGTACCTACCTATGAACCTATGAACCTACACATCCGCAAGTCAAACAGCATGTGGGTCACTTGATCTAGGGATCTAAACTTAGTCGACGACTCAAGCAAAACATGCTGGAGAGACAGATATGTGTCGCAGAGATTGACCCTTTATTGGAACAGGCTTTCTATTCACATTAAACAGAGCCCTTTCCTGGTCCTCTTCAAATAGGATTTCGATTAAATGATGGGGAATTAGAAATTCACATGCAGAGTAGTAGCTATGTCCCTTAGGGACAAGGGGCAATCTGTAAGATACTCAATGCACAGGCAGAAGTCCATGCCATCCTCTTGCCCTTAGGTGCCATATATTGAGTAAAATTGGGTTATATTGGCTAGGCTTGTAAGGGTCCTTAAGGCATTAACCTAGTAATCTCCTATGAACCTATAAACTTATAAAGCATGAACTTGTGGTTATACTTCAGTGAAAGAACAATTTTTATATATAATTACGTTTGTAAAATTTGGTTTTGCTCCTCAGTTCTTTATTCACCCTTTTGAGGTTGGTTTTATCACATAGAGATTGTTTTCTTTCCAATGGGGTTTTGTCTTTTTTTCCTTGTAAAGTCTGTTTATGCTTGAGTTCCACAGAGGGATCATTTATAAACTTGACATTGTATTTGTGGTGAATAGGAGCATAATCCTCAAAGCAGGAGTTAATGTGGAGCATAAATTTTATGCATATGTGGTAGTACTTGCAATAGAGTCATTGATTGGGTAGAAAGCATTGCACTTATGTGTTTATTGATATGTAGTTGGACCAGTTAAAAGAGGAATACTTAAAGCCTCCTTAGAATTAAGGTCAACAGAGATGCTTTCTAGTTTATCAGGATATGCTTAGTGATTTGCAAATATCTTGGACATGGTTCTGTAGTTGACTAGGATGACACATTACATCTTGTTTACAGATACTAGGAATCTGTACTATTGTACCAAGTGGCAACATTGTTGTGTCTGAGGGGTTATGTATTTCAAAACATAGGAAATATTTTAATTTAAATGCAGGAGGAGGGTTTTATTCCAGTAAATAATTAAATTCAACCATGCACCCATTTTGTAGGAAAGTATTGGGTAAAAAAGCTTTGTTGTCCGTTTTAGATGGCATCCATTTTTCACAATTTCAAAAATTGAAGCGTGATATCATACAAAAATGGAATGCACTAAACATAAATACAATTGGAAAACATTTCTGCTTGTTGGTTTTCAGTGCAGATGTAATCAGAGTATAGAAAAAAGTGCATTAGATACAATTTAAGAAAAAATAAGAGGTATTTTTTTAAACTGCATATTTGGTAACATAGTGATCCAGGGGTACTTTCCAGTCAAGGGAGTTACTTAGAGTCACACAACAGTCAAACAGAGGTTGAAGAAAAAAAAAAAAAAAAACGGACTACAAGAATTAAAACTTATAGTTTTAATCCTCTGCACTAGCTGCCAGTTTTCATGTTAGTAGATCCACAATTTTTGATTAATTGATTTGTTTTCCTTCTGTTGTGTTATTTATGGAATTATGTATAAATTACACCCATGTTCAGAGCTAATTTTGAAATCTGTGTGGGATAGTCACGTTACAACTATAATAAGGGACTCACATGTATATTTTGCTTTTTTTAATTATTAGTGCAAGTACTACACCCCAAAATAAAGAGGATAGAATTTTTTATTGGTTTGTTTTCATTAAAGGGAGAACTAATGAAAATGAAATATTAATGACAGATAAATGTATGGCAATATCTAGGATGGGTAAATTGTGTTGTAGGTGGGTAAGAAATAATGACATTCTAAGTTTCGGGTGAAGTTTGATAGGGAGAGCAGAGCTGCCATCTATTCCCAGGAACACAGGTATAGAGAAATGAGTCATGAAGCTAAGAAGATGAACAGCAGAGAACTGCTGCTGAGGTATAGTATCAAAATTACACAAGAGTGATGACTGTTGCATAGTCTAAGTCAGTCCTAGAGCAAAACACAAGACAAGAATGGGAACAGCATGAGATGATACCAGAGCTAAAGACTAAGGGACACAGATCTGGAAGAGGAAAGCCAGCCAGTAAGAACTGTTGAGTGATATACAGTAATGCATACTGACGAGGAATAAGGAAACAGTGGGCATGAGGAACAGAAATAACGGTGGGTATGGCAGGTCAGGTGGTAGTGGATAGTGTTATGATAAAGAGTGTGAAATGACATAAAAATGTGAAAGCAGAGATAGATGATGAAGAGAATACAGAGAGTGTGGAATAGAGAAAGTATGTGAAGAGTTGTGGAAGGGAAGAAGTATAGATATCATCCACACTGTGCATCAGTATTAATGTAGAGCCTGCCTGATGAGCTGTAGGATTAGCTGCAAGATTCAAAAAACAAATAGCACAACCAGTAGCACAAACTGTGTGGTATTTAACAGAACTGGCAATATGCAGTCAAACACTTGAACTACAATCTAGTATGGATGTTGAATACTACATTTTCTTGTAAAAATTGTTTAATGCAGCTGTCTGCAGACCATAACTTCATATATGCCACAAACCAATTGTAGGTGAACTGTCTTATTCAGAGGAACTGTATTATTCATACAGCTGGGAAATTAAACCCTTCAGCTTATGCTAGCTAAGCTCTAACTCCTAAACATCAGTTAATGCAAACTACTAAATGGTATAGTGTGAACTGTATAAAGTTGCCTTTGACTTCTGTGTGTAGTGCATGCAACTAAAATAATGGATATCTCTCCAACAGGCACAGTGGATAACATTGTTGCCTCACACCAAGAAGTTGTCTGGTTTGATTCTTGGCTGGGGTACCATCTGTGCATAGTCTGCTTGTCCTCTCTGTGTTATGTTTCCCCCAGCATCCCAAAGTCATCCACTACGTGGACTGAACATTCCAAATTGGCTATACATGGATGTGTGTGGTGTAGAAGAATTACTATGGCAGGGCTAGCCACTTGATGGTGTAAACCATGGCACCAGATGATTGTCATTGTTGAAGTGACACTCTTGACTCCATGTATGAAATGGGATTATGAATGGATCCCTCTTTCCCCAAAATGTTTTGGCCAAATTTACTGCAGCCAGTATTCCATTGGAAAAGGGTGACCTATTGGCTTGGTTTGTCTGCCATCTCAGGAACTTATGGAATATTCCTTTGTAAGGAAACGCAATAGATGGTACCATGCAGAGCATGAAATCTTGGAGTAGCTTAATCCACTGAGATAAAGAACACAACTTAAAACAAATGCAGTTGCACTTTGGACAGTATATTTTTCTATAGATCAACATACATTTTTAATCAATTGACCCTGCTAGTGCTCATGAAGAATGGTGCTGGGGGGAAGGGGGTCTACACTGACAATCCTGATTTCTTATCAATGACTATGATCCATGCAAGTTATGATGATAGACAGGTTCTGTCCCATAACTGGAGCTTCAGAAAATGACAGTCTGCTTGGATGTAGTAGATGTAAGATACAATCAGACATCAGAAATGGGCAGAAGTACTTTTGGTTTCATCAGCCAATAGATTAACTTTATAAAGGTATTGTTCCCATGACTGAGAGATCTGACTTCTGTGCTGTCAGCTGTATACAGGATATAAGTGTTAATCCATCAGCCCCAGGGTACACTACAGGTAGCACAGCACCAAGGGATGCTATAATATGAAGTGCCTTCAGCAATAATAACATATCATTCCTGATATACACATAAGCAATTTCTTGTATAAGTGTTGTATAATCTCTATATGTGGAGCTTTTCTCCCTGAGCTTCCACTGCAAATGGGCCTTATCCCAGTCGGACTTTCTCGGTAAACAAATGTAAAATAAAAAAATAAAATAAATAAATATACTATGTACCATAGGTACCAATGGTATGCAGTAAAATAACTAAACAATAGCCATATTAATATATTGTGCTCACTGACAACATTTTACTACTACCAGGTATACAATCCACTTGTAAGTGATATAAATACCTAGTACAATAATATTACTTACTATGATTGTTATTATATGATATATCACCTTACCACAGTAATCAAACACTAAGCCCTCGTACACAAAGCTACTAACATTTGCATATCATATTACTATCATATATAAGTGTAGATACAGAAAACTGTGTGTGTGTGTGTGTGTGTGTGTGTGTGTGTGTGTATATATATATATATATATATATATATATATATATATATATAAAGGCCAATGCTTATAACAACTTCCTTGTGTATAATGTATCTTAATCATAACTCTCAACTAAATAACTAACTATTACTTTTAATATTACCTGTATATGAACTGTGAACTCTTGCAAGCTAACTGTAGAGCTGAAAGGCTTGTTTTGTATGCCTAATTAAATGCCATATATCAAATAAATGGCTTTATGCCCAGTTTGTGACTGAAAGGGATACTTATCTGGTAAACAAATTGTAAAATAAAATAAAGTAAAATAAAATAAAATAAAAAAGTTCCTTCCTCAACTTTCTAGGCAATATAGCAGAAAACCCAGAGCTCGGGATCATACTCTCTCCTTGCCCATTACCAGATATATCAACTGTCTTTTTTTTTGGATGAACATTCCTATTTTCAGGACTGTTTTACAATGTCCCTATTTTTGGAGGTATGCCCATATTTTCAAGTTTGATTTACCCCTTGACACTAACTTTGAACTCTCCCTCATCACATGTGATTTTTGAAGAAAACTGCATTACATGACTATCGCACTAGTGGTAACTATACTTTAAAGAAAGAAAACACACATCTAAAAACGTCCTTTTCTAATGCAAGAAATGACCTTGTCTGCTAGAATTTAAAGATACCATTTATTGAAGTCTACAGATTTTACAGTTTCTCTTTGACAATGTGCTTTATGTTTTTACACCATTTTTGTCTCTCTATGTTTTTTAAACATGTGCTTCTGAGTAATATCTGACATTTGTACTGGAAGCAGGAAGAGTTATGTGATATTTGGTATTCAAATTGTATGCTAATTAGATGTCCAGATTCTCATCTGGCTGTTCCTATTTTCAATGTCTGTAGGTTGAGAAGTATGCCTATTGTGGTATCATGAACATGTACTGTTTCTTCCCCAAACAAGAGATGTCAGGCCTGCATGACTAAGCCATTAAAGCCACCAGACCTTTATGCCAGACGAGGCAGTGCTCTCATTATAATTGATTCTCTAGAAAGAAACACAAATGTTTTACTCAACTGGCTGAGCAATGATAGGATAATGGTTAACTGTCTTTCATGGGCAAGAATCTGGGATATCACTGCATGTAACAGAGTCTTTCCCACATGTAAAACAATGGCTGAGATATCTCAGCGTATGAGACTGGGGCTGATAAGCAACTAGTGTTCAAAAGCATCTTGTCGTCACCATGATGGATCTCACAGCATGAAAGACACTTTCTACCAATATCCTGATTTTTTTTAAACAGAGCCATTGTCCTAGACCTTCCAAACTATCAAATCCAAATCAGATCTGTAAAAAATCGTCACTGCCAAATGCTAGAAGTCTGAACAAGTAACTATGCCAAACCTTTAGCATATACACATCTGTACAGATACTAAAATGATTATTTAATTATTTATTCAGTCTGGTAACCAGGATAGAGCACAGATCCATACAGACCTAGTTCAGTCTTAGTCTGGGCAAATATAAATGACAGCAGACAAGCAAGTTACCAAGAAGTATTATGAAAACAAACACAACCTTGTGTGAAGATAGTAATGACTCAATATCATTAAGAATATTAAAGTACACAATACGGGGGCACTAGGAAGGGATGGGTAGATATAGAAGGGAAGAAGAATAGAGTGATACAGTGAAGGGATAGAGCACAAAGTGTAAAAGATACCCAAAATAAGGTAAGAGCACATAGAAATACAGTATAATATACAAATGATAATAGATAATAGGTGATAGGTAATGGATAATACATAATGATGTTAGATATTAGTGTAGGGAAATAATGTGAGGAAGGCAAAGGTGCCTGACTGGTGAAAGGGAAAAAAAGGGGGGGGGGGGTCAGGTGATGTGTCCAGAGGGAAAGCATTTGCAAACTGACTCTGACTTGATCTTTGAAATAAGGTTTCACTGCAGTCAAAACACTCCTTTTGCACTTGGGTTCAATGACTATCACTCCTTCTGACCCCCAGTGAGGAATGGAGTATATGCAGAGAGGGTGTGTCCTTATCCGTCTGCAATCTCATAACTTCAATGCTAATCTGGCATGGCAGTGACAGTGAACTTTAAGACATGCTAGAATACAATGATAGGTCTAATTAGCTTATTTCAAATTATAGAGCACTTTCTGTAACTCCCACTACTAATGACAGCATTAAAATGTTCTTTAGAGTGGACTAAATCACCAACCAAAGTCCATTTGCACAAGTAAAACTCAATGGAACATGCACACTGTAAGTCCCAAACAATGAAATGGACAGCTGAGCAATTGTGTACACACTAATTGTATATGGGCACATATGTGTTCTTGTATTTGATTCACTATGACTTATAAGAAAAGTGAATTACTAATGTATATGGCAAGTGCTCCTTATATAAAAAGAGTTCACAATCAATGTATATATTTGTACATATAATGGACAATGGACAGTCACACTATATATAAAGGAATGGTCAAAGTGGCACAGTTGCTGACAATATGGAATGGACAATTGCTCTTTCTCTCTATCTATAAAGGAATGCTTAAAGAAGCACTACTTCCTGTATATATAGAGTGAGGAAAGAGAACAGCTTTCATCAAAATGTAAAACACCCCATATTTACAAAGAAAGACAGCTATGTAATATTACTGCAAAATTATATATAGAAAGACAACTAAACAGTCTTACTACAGAGGTGCTACATGTCACCTAGTAGAACTGAAATAATATCTGGAACTGGTCAGCAGCTAGGTGCCTGATATGGACAGACAAGGCAACATGATTGTTTACCAAATGGTTGAATGGCAGGGCACAGACATATTATATATCTGTCAGTTTCGGATGACACTCTTCGATGACAGTACATGACTGTTGCTTCTGCAAGTCTGCAATTGATTACAGGGTAGGTAGATACATTCACAAAGTCCAGGGCATCCTTGCATGTTTATTAGATCTGTGCCATGACTTACCCAACACATCTTAACTCTTGAACTTGTAAAAGTTGACTTCATGTCATCAGATAAGGCAAATGGCAATTGGATGGTCCATTTGTTTTTTAGTCTTTTTTTGATCTGACACACCTTTGTTGAGTTTAATTGGATGGATGTCCTAAAAAGTCAGCAGTCAGCTGATGTGAACTGATTCTGCCTGTCTTACGTATACAAATGTGTGTCCTTTTTGAGGAGGTATGTTAGTGCAGTTTTTGTTTCAGTACAGTGTTATTTGGTGCTTCTTTAGTTTTGAGTTCTGTGTTCAGGAATACAAGAGCTATGTGCTTCAGCTTACTTAATACTTCTGCAGTCAAAATACTGGTGTCTTCAGCAGAAACTTTATCTAGAAGAAAAAGTACAACAAATGTGTTTTTAGAAAGTCATGGGGACACAGGTAGTTAATCACCCGATGGGCAGCATGGAATATTCAGCAATAATGGTTTTACATAACCCAAGTGGTTGCAGGAAGGGCCACAAAGGTTGACCGAGAAGGCCATAAGAATTGAGAAGTTATCTTATGTTTGCTTAAACTCACCAGTGACTTGTCTGCTGCTTAAAGGTATGAAATGTATGCCAATTAAAAATCCATCTTTAGCAGACTTATTATTCTATATGAAACATCTTTGTTGGAAATTGCAATTTAAAGTGCAGTATAGTAAAAATTCCACTTATAATCAGTTTGCTGAACAAATTGATGAATGTGATTTATTGAACATATCTATTTATGAAAAATAATTTTGTGTTGATTTACTTGAACACACAGTAGTTAAAATACTGGAAAATGAGTTCAGCACATATAGTAAAAGTAAAGTTATACTTTAACTAAAGACGAATGTATGGAATTGCAGGAACTTATGAAAATGAGGAAAGCATATAGGTTTAAATAGGCAGATAAAGGGGGTCTTGGTTGATTTTGGATAAAGTCAGTTATATGGTGTTAGTATTAAAATTGTTGCAGGATAAAGAGGACTATATGGTATTAAAATCAAACCTTTGCATGATTATAATGACCAATTGTTAGAACTGTTGGAGTTGGGGGTTCTTAACACATATGTTGTTAGGAAATTGTACATTAAGAAACCCAAACACCCCATTATGTATGCTATACTTAAAATTCATAAAAGTCTTGTGAGCCGCCAGATAAACCTGTTATATCTGGAGAGGGGTCATATATGCAGAGTGTTCGACAGTTATTAGATTTTTATTTAAAGGGGTTGTTAAAATATGCTTCCTCACATATAAAAAACCCCAAAGATCTTTTGAATTCTATTGAGAATTTGTTTTGTCAGAAGAATCATTACTGGGTTACTGCACATATAATTTTGTTAGAAAATAACATGCAGCATTTTTGGGGTTAGAGGCAGTATGCAACTTTATGGATGAAGGTCATAGGTTCATAGGTTCATAGGTAGGTACTAGGCTATTGGCCCTAGGGCCTATATAAGCCTAGCCAAAGGTACCCTGACTTTTCGCCACACAAGAAAATTATTTTCCTGTACAACTGTCGAGCAGAGCCACAGAAGTGATCCCCAGGGTGAATTTCCTATCTCCCATCCAATCATCAAGATTTTTCTTGAACAGTGCTAACGAGGAGCTTTGTTTGATATAGATAGGTAGTTTGTTCCAGAGTATGGGAAGTCTCTGGGACAGGAATCTATCCCTCCAGCATGTTCTGTTCATTGTGGTGACAAGGTTTAGGTCCCTAGAGCGTGTAGCTCGTAGGGATTGGGATTTCTTTAAGTGGAGCATGTCTAAAAGCTCGGGGTTTGACATAGCTTTGTGTGTTAGGCAGAGATCGCCTCTGAGTAGGCGATATGCAATGGAGTAAAGCTGAAGTTTTTTGAGACAGTCTGCATAAGGCATCTCTTTGAGGCCGGTAATCCTCTTTGTGAAGTATTTCTGTGGCCTTTCCAGTTGTTGTAGATGTCTTGTGAGGTACACACCAAAAGGGGCATTGTACTCTATATTGGGTCTAATCAGTGACGAGTAGAGGGGAACAATGACCTCTTTTTTCCTGGATGAGAAACCTTTTGTGATGAGGTGTGCCACATAGAAGGATTTCCTGACTACTGTGGCGATGTGAATATCAAAGGAGAGACTACTGTCCACCTGTGTCCCAAGGTCTCTTATCACACTTTCGGTGTTAAGTAGACTACCACCTATGTGGTAGTTCATGGGTACTGAGTTTTTACCAAAAGGAATGACAATGCACTTTTTGGGATTGAGCTTGAGGCCATGGCTTTGACACCAGGCATCTGTCTCAGCAAGGCCCTTTTGTAGGATGTCCACATCTTTTGGAGTTTTGATTATGGCTCCTAGTTTGCAGTCATCTGCGAACTTCATTAGCCAAAGACCTTCTGTGTTGGCCTGTACTTCAGAAAAGTAGAAACCAAACAGGAGAGGACCCAGGACTGAACCCTATGGTACTCCACTTGTCACTGGTCTGAAGCTGGATTTGGAGTCTGCTACTTTAACAGTGTGGGTTCTGTCAGTGAGCCAGTTGGCAACCCATCTTGTGACATAGGGATTTGTACCTAGTTTAGTGAGTTTATCTATAATTCTAGAGTGGGGGATGGTGTCAAAAGCCTTGGCGAGATCTAGATAGGCTGTGTGAACTACCTTACCCTCATCTACGGCTTTGGTGACTGCTTCAAAGAAGTCTATCAGGTTTAGGAGACAAGATCTACCTTTTACAAACCAGAACTGGGTGGGGTCCTGAGTTTGGAGATTACCAATGTCATTGTTTATAAGTTCCATGATGATACGCTCCATAGCCTTGCAGACCAGGCTCGTTAGGCTAATGGGCGGTAGTTTCCAGGGTCTGTGGTGGCACCCCCTTTGTGGAGTGGGATAACTGTCGCTGTGCACCATTCAGTGGGAACATAGCCTGAGGTGAGGCTATGATTGAACATGGTACTTAGGTGGGGTGCCAGTTCGTTCTGTAGTTCATGTAGAACATAGCCTGGGATGTCGTCAGGTCCCATGGATGCTGTGTTCTTGGCTTTGGATAGTGTGTTTTTTACCTGTGCAGCTGTGATTACAGGAACTTTGCATTCTTCTGGTATAGAGATGGCCCCTTTAGGGGAATGACAGAGGGGTAAAGTTAACAGTGAACCTATCTGCCAGGATGTTGGCAACATCCGTTGGTTCTGTATGTTTAGTGCCATTGTGTTGTAACTCAGAGCAGATCTGAGTGTTGCCATTGAGATTCTTGACATAGCTATAGAATGCTTTGTGGTTGTCTTTAGAGTCAGTGGCAATTTTGTTTTCATAACTAGCTTTGGAGGATTTTATGAGGGATCTCAGCTTCTTACTGAAGCTGACCAGGGAGTTTCTCCAATCATGGGATTTTACTCTTTTTTGCAACAGTTTCTTTCTTCTGTTGTAGAGTTTGTTTATGGCAGGGGACCACCAGATTGGCTTCCATTTTTGGAGGATAGCATCTTGGTTCTGTTAGGGATTGCACGATCCATGCACTCATGTAAGTGCTTATAAAGTGCATTTGTGTAGGATTCAGCAGTCATACCTCTGTTGTCCATCAGCATGGGTGTCGTGAAGTTTGCCATTTCTGTCTTAAGAAGCGTGAAGTTGGCTTTGGAGAATTTTTTTACTGTGGTTTCCCTAATGGGGGGTGGGGGAGGGAGGTGGAGGTCTAGGGTGATTAGCTTATGGTCGGATCTGACCAACATGGAATTGACCTCTGGTGTGGAGCACTCGTTGCCCATGTTGGCAATAACCAGGTCTAGGATATCGCTGCCCCTGGTGGGGGTGTGGATAAGTTGATCCATGGCATTGGAATTTATGAATTCCAGAAAACGTTGAGCACAAGAGTTGGTACATGAGTAGTTTTCCCAGTTAATGGTAGGGTAGTTGAAATCGTCCATTATTAGGGTGTTAGGTTGTACCCTAATATTTTCCATTGTATTAAGAAATGAGGAGTGGGAATCCTGGGACATGGTGGGAGATCTGTAGCAAGCTACAATTTGGATTTCAGTCTTGCCCAGAGTTAGTTGCACTTGGATAATCTCGGATGCATTATGCTGAGCAACTAGCCTGGAGGTGTGGATATCCTTAATGAATATAGACACGCCTCTGCCTTTAGTGTTTCGGTCCAGGTTAGGTGGCCGAAAGGTGTGGTATGAATTATAGCCTGGTAATGCAGGGGTACTCCCTGGAGCCTTGAACCAGGTCTCTGTCACTGCACAGATGTCGATGTTCTCCATTTTGAGGAGTGCCTCTAGACAGTGCATTTTGAGGCTTAGACTTCTAGCATTGAGTAGCAATACCCTCAGATTCTTCTTGCCTGTACCTGTCAGGGTGGTGAATTTGTCATTTGAACCTTGCCTAAAAAAGGCACTATAGGTGTGGCTAGAACCTTAGCCAGTATCCGGAATCCCAGGGGCGACAGGTGCAGGCCATCTCTGGCAAAGCATCATGGCTTGTCGATCATGTCATCCCAGGCAGACAGATACTGGATCCCCTTAGAATGACACCAGAAGCTTAGCCAATTTTTGAAGTCAGTCATTTTGTCCTTGTACTGTGGTATCATTCTGGGTGATGGCAGGATGCTACTCAGGGCTAGGGTCATACCTGCCTGGGCTACAAGATCTGACAGCTCCTCCATGTCCCTTTTCATGTAGTCCAAGGAGGTAAGTCTCAGGTCATTCACACCAACATGGACAATGACAGAGTCATATTTGTACTTGTGGAGTGACCTGAGTGCATGCATTATGTGGTGGATCCTGGCACCCGACAGGCAGCTTACAGTAACTTTCTCCTTGTTTAGCCCAGTGAGTGGAACATCAGTGCGCCTGACTGTAGAGTCACCTATGACTAGAGTGTTGGGTACGTTGTTATGCCTTATGGGCTGTGGTTGAGTGGCACACTGAGTTTATGGGCTATGTGTCATTTGGGCTGTGTTGGGGGGTGGAGATTGCTTGTGTTTCTGCTTTGGAGGTCCCTGTTGCTTGGGCAGGTTTTTACTGAGAGCCTCCGCGAATGTAGGTGTGTGTTTTGTGTTTCTATGTGTGTGTTTTGGTGGTGTAGGTTTTGAGGGACTATGTGCTGAGTGTGGTGTGGTGCAAGTGTTTACCTTCTCCTCTTGACTGTCTAGTCCAGTCTTGGGTGAAGAGAGCCTGGCTTCCAGTTTGGCTATATAAGTGCATTTCTCACAGGTTGTAGTGTTGGGTGGTAGGAGGAGAGGGTACATGAGGCAATTACTGCATTGCCCCAAGATGCCCAGATTCATCAGGTAGACAGGAGAAAACACCAGGGGCTGACCCTTAGACATGCCTGGATAGGTGCTTATTTGTTAAGTACTAGAAACTTTTTTCCTCTGGACAGTGAGGAAAGTTAAGTGCTGTAGTAATTTGTAGCTTATTTAGTGCTTACAATAAGTTCTGAACAAGTGCTGAAACAAAAACCTGGCTAGTTCTAAGAAACTAAATTAAGCAAGAAGGCTTCCCTCCAACACAGAAAGGCTTGGGCCCTGGAAGCCTACAAATAGTCCTGGACATTGCAAAATCTATATCCAGGCTAGACTACCCACAGGAAAGGCAGGAAACAAGCTTAGAAAAAGTTTTTTTTTAGATTTAGGTCCTTTACGATTAGGTCCTCAAATAAACCTTTTGATGTCTTTGCTGGAATTTTGTTTTTACCTACAACTACTATCTATTTAGGAATGAAATATATTTGCAAAGGAAAGGCATAGCTATCGGGACTTCATATACCCCACTTATGCTACCCTTTATATTGGGGATTTTGAAAGAATTTATTTGTCCAATTTATTTTTTTTCTGTAAAAAGTAATATTATGTAACTTACTCTGCATTCTGAGCTTCATGAAAAATGTATTTATATAGCGTCACATTTCAAACAAATGTTTACATCTATGGAACCATAATGGTTACGGTAGTAGAGAAATGAAAATGACAAACTCTTTGTCAAAAAAATCTTTACAGTTGTAGTATTCGTTAGATTTTATATCCGAAACAGAATTTTGTAAGTCATATTAAACTTATTAAATATTAATTTTGCAATATTTTGTAAGCAAGTTACAATATCTCAGTAACCACTCAAGCTCCACGTATACAATCAGCAATATGTTGTTTGTCCATCTGTCAGATTTTGTATGAGGCTAAGCACTTTCTGTGTTACATGGCTGTTTAATATTTAGAAACATATGAAAATGATGGCAATATAAACAGATAGTATTTGAATAGCAATTTCTCTAAACAGCAATAGACAGCGCTCAAGCAAAAATACATTTGTGCTGCACTTCATGTAAGCTTTATCATGAGATAGATCAATAGCTTGTATGTTGCATGGTTTTGAAATTATTAATGCAAATATGAACAGACTCTATTAAGTGCCTAGAAGCATCCGTATAATGTAACTGCAAAAGAATCTGAAGGCATCATAAGGATGTAATGAGTTAATAGATGCATAGATGATTTGATTCTTATATGTAAAGGTAAAATTTATATATTTTTTTACTTTATCAAAATTTAGATAAGAATTTAGATAAGAACCATCATGGATTGAGGTTTGCATGTTATTGCAGAAGAGGTTGATTGACTATCTGGATGTTGCCATGCTGGGTCTAGTGAGAAAATGGTGGCTTTTAAAATTTATAGGAATCAAATCACTGTTAATAATTTCCTTTATGCCATCAGTCAGTATCCTCATCATTTACTTATATTGTTATCATATGGGAAGTTGTATATGGTGTTTCGCAATACATCTGATGGTTGTACTAAAGGGTACGTATTATCGCAACCACATTTTCTGACGTGCTGGACTTTATTCTCTTTTACTCAAACAATGACAAGGAAGTGTAATCAGGAAGGGTAGACTGTAAAAAACTCTTCTGGGATGTTGGTGGTGGCTTTTTAAAATGAGTAAGGGTTCAAATTTGAGGATTTGTGGCTAGCGTGCTTGAAAGACATCATGCATTGAATTCAGCGAGCGATCCCAGTGGCTGTCTGTATATTCGTACGTTGGCCTGAAAGGAGTGTGGGCAGTCATAGCTTACGATGTTAGAAACACACACACACTTCCAGCGAATTAGCTGCTTTTGAGCACACTAGCCAGAAATCCTAACATGTGCAAACCCTTACTAGTTTTACAAACCCACCACCAAGATCGTGTTTTAACAGTCTACCCATCCCGATTACTTTTTTAAAAAGTTAGACTGGGTACTGCTTTGCTTTTCTTTCCTGATGCTTTCCGTTTTCAGGGCAAAGGCTGAGAATGTGGAACGCATTTTAAGTGGAACGTTGGACTTTCTTCTGACATCTTGAGATGCTGGCAGTAAATGGGGAAACCTATTTGTCAAACCTTATTTTTTCAGCAATTGAAGTGAAAAACCATCCTAAAAACAATAACACATTAAAGAAAACACGTCTTTGAGGTTTTCTCATACTTTATTGGTCCCAGTTGATACAAGGAGAAGCATCCAGCATCAGGGCGAAAATGTGGTTGCGATAATACGTAAGTACCTTCTAAAGAAAATTGAAATGGAAAAACTGAAGGGCAGCTTTAAGGTTAGAGGTTATTCTGAAGAGAAGAGAAAAGACAGGAAAAGAGAAGAGAAGATAAAAAAGGCTGAACTGAATAATTTAAGTGGTAAAAGAATGCCATACCATGGTACAGTAAGGGGAAGTCAGTTTAATGAGAAGGATTTTATCGAGAATTCTAGTGTGTATTTTGTGTCTAAGTACATTGACTTCTCTTCTATGATCGAGTTTATTATGAAAGATGATTAGTATATTATTACAGATGAACAAGCAGGGTCTATTATTCCTGGATGTTTGGTTCTTTTCATGCAGGAGAAATAATAACGTCACAGAATTATTGAATTGTGATTTAGCATCAGAGTGAAAGTAATATGACAAGGTAGGGACCTTTTGGATATGAGTATTGCAAGATTTGTTTAAGTGTCAGGGACACACATGGGGCAAATAATTAATAGTAGGTTATTTACTTCCAAAGGCTATGTTATTTGTGATTCTATAGAGATAGTTTACATTATGGATGCAGTTGTAAACATATAATGTGGAATTTGAGTCAAACAAAAAGTAACATCAGTAGTAACTAAGGGACAATCCTTAGTTTGGAACATTTGGAGATATTAGTAAGAAGAACATCAATAAACCTGTACTAGACTACTTTTTGGGTAAATAAACATGAAGAGAAGGACCTTGTGTGTGTGTGTGTGTGTGTGTGTGTGTGTGTGTGTGTGTGCGTGCGTGCGTGTGTGTGTGTGTGTGTGTGTGTGTGTGTGTGTGTGTGTGTGTGTGTGTGTGTGCGTGCTGACTAAAGCATTTTTATCAATGGGTGGTGATAATGAACCTACTTTGCTGGACTTGAAACTAGGATGGTATTACATTACAGTACATCAAAGAACCAAGGTCTTGGCACGAGCCGAGAACAAACTGTGTGGAAATAAATCATTTATTCACCAAAAGAGTTAAGCTCTTTCATCCCTGTACCAGAGATTTCTTCAGAACTAAAAATTCAAGTTATTACATGCATTAAATACGTCATCATTTGAAATAAACCACCAATCGCCATGAAGGGATGATTACAATAATTAGAACAATTAGAACATTGAAAAGCTTATAATTAAATTACATAAAAATGAAAAGCACTATCAATTAAAATAATCCATCTAAAATGGTTATCTTAAATGCAGTATATAAAAATGTTATTTAAACATTTTTATAAGAATGCAAAATACCATATAAAATCATTTTGAACGGTTTTACATGCTAACTAAACATTGTCGTAGATGAAGGATGTACATAAGAAAAGTCAAAAACTCATACCACAGGTAGAAAAACAGTCTTGGATATGATTACTAAAAGTACTAGCAGCCAGCTAAAGTGGCTATCTATAGTTTGCCCTAAGTTTTAAAATACAGCTAATGGATATCCCATCATTTAATCCAAGCTTTTCACTAGCATTTAAATTTAGTTGCCAGACCAACTCCTTGTATTCAATAGTGTGCTCCCAAGGACCATCCCTTGAGTTCCTGACCACTTTTTCTAAAACAAAAAAGTAATTTTAGCTTTAATTTTCTGCACAAACCAAATTTTGTCTATAAAAAGTGCTAGTTTCATTTTTTTGACTAACCTCATAGTAACACTCGTATATTCTCTTGCATAATGAATGTTAATTTTTTTCCCAACATAGTACGAGAAACAGAAGTCACAAAAGGCCAAGTATATCACTACTACACTATTATAACTGAAGCTTTGGCAGAGTAAAAAAGCGTAATTCACATTTGGTAACTTAACAAACTCCCTCTCATGGAAGAAACTGCACTGCCTGCAGGCTCCACACTTTCTGGTGCCTTTGACCGTACCCCCACTATTAGTGTTAGTAGGACCAACTATTTCCATACTTTCTTTTAAATGTAAAAAGAATGGCTTCCCCCAACTTTTCTATTAAATCTGTGTCAGTTTCAAAAATGTTCCAATTTTCCTTCATAAAAGTTTTAAAAATCTTACTCTCCCTACCATATTTGAGCAACAAACTCTCTTGAAAGGGAGTTTCACAATTCTTGCTGTTCATGATGACCTTTTGACCAGGGAGAGCTTTTCCCAAAAGTGGAAAGAATGTTGTTGTCCTATCCCTGTTGATTTCACAGTTCACATCATTCAATAAAATTTCTGAGTGCCGTCTTTAAGCAGGTTTTTAAAAACCCTAATCTCTTCCTGGTGATCTCCATCCTAACAAATGATTCTAGCTAGTCATACCATCTGCCCTTTCACCAAGCTATGCTTCTGTTTGTAAGGATCACAACTGTTAAAATGCAGGAAACTGTTAGAGAACCTAGATTTCCTGTATTATTGGGATTTGAATTTAGCCATACTACAATCCTTCACAAAAATTATATGAAGATAGAAAATACTATTTTTGGAAAAATTGTAAATAAACTTCAAAAATGAAATGGTACAAATAATGTACTCAATAAAATATTTTAAGCTGGCCACATTCCCTTTCCATATTAGGAAAATATCATCCAAGAATTTATCCTAAAATATGAAATAAAGTAGGGTTTATAAGGGGAGGAAAATATTTAGTTTTTTTCTTCCAGTACCACATAATTACCTTCACATATAAGGGGTGCAGGCCGCACCCATGGCAACCCATCTAATCTGTTTATAGTATTCACCCTCAAGGAACACAACATTGTTATTGAAACAATTTCCATGAAGTCAATAATCATGTTGACTTCACCATTGTCAAGCCTATTGTGTACACTCAAAAATTCTCTAAACCGCTGAAGCCCATTGTGATGTGGTATACAGTAAAATAAATCCTTAACATCGATAGTAACTAAGGGACAATCCTTGTGACAGACCCCAGGTTTGATACTACCAAAAAAGTCCCATGAATCCTTCAAGATATATCCAAAAAGGGACCTCAAATACTTAATTTTCCTATCCACATAAACTGCTAAGGGATGGATCTTGGACCCATTAGCAGCTACTATTGGTCAAATGGGTGGATCAGCAATATCCTTGTATACTTTGGGAATACCAAAAATATTTGGTATCACTGGAAATTCTGCTTTAAGGAGCCTCACCCCCTGGTTGTCAATTCTGCCTTCAGGCATCAACTTCAGTAAATGAGAATTAATTTTGCTGTAGGCCACAGTAATCCCATTTTTATAAACTCATTACATTGTTGTTCATTGTGAAGGAAGGGTGAACATTTTGCTACAGTAATCAATGGTGTGCATGAATACCATACCCCTGCCATTGTTGGGCTTCATAACTGCAATCTCTCTGTTGTTCATAATAGGTTTCATCAATGACATCTCTTCTTTGGTCATGTTGTTTTTTTTATCTGAATTTACTTGGGAGCACCATTTTCTGGTAACATTTGCACATAACTTTTCAAATAACCCAGTAGTTGGATGTAGAGGGGGATTGTGAGTACTCTTACTAACAAAATGCCTTTCTGAATTCTGGGAGTAGCATCCACCTTCAGAGAATAAAACCTTAAAATGTAACTTTCTAACATAAAGTTTCACATACAATAAGATTTCTCCAATGTCTAACTTTTGAGTTGGTACAAATGTGAAGCTCAAAGAAGAACACTGCTGTGACCCACGATCAGGAACTGCAAGTTAGCACCAACTCAAAAAATGACGACAGTTTACCTAGGTTTCGTCTTTAATAACCAGACTTCTTCAGAACAAAACAAATGTGAAGCCTTTTTCAAACAAATTGAAAAACCTGCACTCTATAGTTAAGTTGCTATAATTACAATTCTTAAATCCATACTGCATGAGAACTATATCATCATGATTGACTTCACTAATACTACATTCATTATCATACCATGTGTGATGCCCGTGCAGCGGACCAGTAATCAAGGAGCCTCAATCTTCACCACTAGCATCAGTGAGGGGCATGCACATTGGGAGGATAACAAGTATGTACACAGTAAAGTACAATTGCCCTTAAGTGCACACAGAGATCACAGTCAGTCTGAGGCTGGCTTCTCCCTTACTCTCCAGATCCCCAATAAGTCTTCCCACTGGCACAGCTATAGGGTTCAGATCTCAGCCGAGTAGTCAAGCCAAAACTTCCAGTACCCTCTCTGTCCAACTAGTGCTTTGTGTACCTGCCCAAGTAGCTGACACACACACACACTTTGAGATTTGATTTACATACAAACACACAGACACTCCTGGTGAAGGCTGGCACAGGTTCACTAGCTATGCCCCCTTCTGCCCAGGCTATAAGGTAGTAATCACTGCCACCAACTGCTCTTATCAGCTACTCTAAAGGCCCTTACCAAAGGGTGTCCAAATCTACTATGCAATGTTACTGTTATCCAAATAGTAAGTGTGACCCAGGGTTAAGGCTATTGGAGTGGCTTGTACAGTATCACCAAATGCATGCAAGTACACTAACAGATTAAATATCTCTACACAAAACAGCCACGGTTAAAAGGTTTAAAAATATGTAATAATAAATAATAAAAACACAAGACAATACTTAACACAGTGACAATGGAGAGTTCAGAAATCACAGAAAATACTTTAAAACAATATTGTAGGACAGTCTGACATAAATATAGAAAAACAGCTAGACTAATCTTACTATATTCCTATCTATCTCTAAGAGAAATACTAAGATCTAAATCCTACTTACAGAGCAAAGCAAGTGCTGGTGAGTTGTTAACAGGCCTGAAGACAAATACAAAATGCACCTCTTTCCCTCTCAGATAATTCTTAAATTGGTAATACACATTACTGCTGACTCATCTCAGATTACATCATTCTTGTCACTTCTGATTTAGTTCCCAAGCTAACAGAACTTAACATTTAACATTTCTTTGTGATCTGCAGCTGCCAGAAAGTCATCAAGCAATAAAAGACACTTTACATGGGAAACCTAGTAATTATCTCTGTCTTAAGACAATAGAAAAAAAATCCTAGCCCAGACATCCTGTCTCTTAGCTTGATATCACACACAGTCATAAAGTTCTTTACTTATTAGCTTATTTTCTTAGAGTTTGCAAGTTTACTCTATATGTCCCAGTTTTCTACCATGAAAACATACATTACATAGGCATAGAGTTTATATACATTTATGTTTTCTTTCCATCAGGGTGCACTGTGGTTACATGTTTGAAGCTCAGCACATAATACAGTTTTCTTACATTTGTGAAACAAGCCTGTGGATCATATTAATATTTACAATGCCATAGAATTATTTACAAAATTCTATCTAGCTGGGCTGGCAGCCTCTAAGTTTATCACACCATGTCACAGGGGATATGTCAGGGTCAAAATCGACTATCTTTTCAACCCATTGCTTTTCCTCTTCCTCCTGCTGGGGGTGCATCCTAGTGGACATCTCATCCCTACATCCTTCTGCCATGTAGCTTTTTCCACTCACTGTGCAATCCACTTGGATCTTCTCAGTGAAAAAGGAGGACTTCCCCCTAAAGAAGCCCCATCCACACTATCATTTACTGTATATCGTGGGGCTCCAGCTACATTGGGTGCATCACCATTCCTTAATGGTTTAGGTCTCTGGTAAGCTGTGTGAATAATATATTCTCTTTTATTCCTACCTTTCTTTTTTTTTTCCTAATTTTGACACCAGGCACAACCTTATCAAGATGTTTAACAACATCCAGATATTTTTAATAGTATACATCAAACAAAAGATTGTTTACGTTTTCAGTCAATATCTTGAATATCTTGATAAAGCTTCTCCATGTGTTTATCATTGTCCCTAATAATAAATTTCATGACCCTGAAACCATATTCATCAAAATGCTAATTCAATCTTGGTAATAGTTATCTTACATCCCACTGGGAAATTTCCAAAGTCTAAGTCCTGTCGGTACTCTTTTATTAGCAAGACACTTTTGTAAAAATACATTATCCACTTGTAAGGTCTTATACTTAATATGTTTCTTTTGAAAAAGAACCAGAAGAGAGTCAAAGGCCATAGAATAAGGATCACTAACTATAGTGTTTGTAAAATGATCAACAAAATCCACCAGCCACAAATTTAAATAAAAAGGGGTCAACCCATCATTTACATTCATCCTTGACTGGTGAATATCTGTCCATGCTTCTCTGGAACATTCAGTACCATTGCCGACTGTAGATGGATCAAGAACAGAGTATTCTGCCAATAGTGGATGACCAGCATCAAAAAACAAACCATGCTGCCCATCTGCATTGACATTACACACCTGCCTGTGCATTGTGCTAGCAACATTCAAACATTCATGACAGTACAGCAGATGTCCTTACATTCACCGCTGCAGTATTCATTACTATATGGAATTCCCTGCCATGTAGCCCATCATCTGTCCAGTCTACCAAGTCTACCATTGCTTACAGAACACTGAACATCACCTACACACTCCTCACTTAGCATAGGGCATAAAGGTGATGTTCAGGTGTAGCATCCTCAGAACTTCTATGCCGCCAGTCCGAACATTGTTTTTGACCATCAGTCTGTTTGCCTTGGTCAATTTTTTTGCCTTTTTTTCTGTTTATTGGAACTCTGGTGATCTCTCCTGTTTGCTGAAGTCCTAACCATTGCAGATAAGTACCTAGTTGGGGTTTTTGTTCTTTTACTCTTTTTATGTGCTGTTTGGGGGGTTAATGTCATTCAGGGAGGGTAAATATAAGTGTGGGAGACAGATTTACCATAAAGATCACCATGATAAGTGCCTTTTTTGCCTAAGAACTTCTCATGACTAAACTTCTTGTTATATTTGTCAAGGATTTGTCCCAAAAACTATTCATAGTAGGCTTTCCTCCTTTCATTGTATCTTGAGAACCAGCATCTTAAGCTGCTTGCTAAAGATACTATGGATGGAACTTCCTGCCCTGAGGGTCAGCCATCAGGGAAAAAGAAGGCAAAAAAGATAAGACCAGAATATTCTGCTGTCCAGCCTCTGTTGGGGGTTTCTCCTGAGGTTATTACAAACCTGGAGACTTGCCTGGTTGTGCTGTTGCATTCCTCTGTCACATCTGGTTTGGAGGCTATCGAGGATCTGGCAGGCAGCACATGCGACAAGGCTTTGCAGGTGTCTGTTTTGGGCATTCAGGGGGAAGCACAGTTGATTGCTTCTGAGGGGTCTTGGGGGGTTCTGCAGTTTGTTCTTAGGGAAGAAGCACCTACTATGGTTGTGGACTGCTGTTCAGAGTCAGGGCCCTCTCAGTTTTCAAGGAAGGATGTTCCCTTACAAAAGAAACAGAAAACTAGACATGTTTCTTCTGCTACTAGTGACCCACAAGTGAGAGGCAGGCCTTTACTCAGGGGTTATTTAATGCTTTACTGTTGTTAAGGCCTCCTCAAGGGGTTTCAGTTCCTGCTCATCCTTGGTTTTCTTCTTCACCTAAAAGGCCCAGGGAATTAAATTCTTCCGGAAAAGAGTTGGATTCTGATGAAGAATCCCTTACTTATTCTACACACAGAATCCTTCTCCTTTAGACTACGGGTCTGAGGAGAATGAATTTAATAGTCCAGATACTCCTTCTGAGGAAATTTCCTTTGGGGACACAATCTCTAGGATTATGGAATTTTTTAAGTGGGATTGTGCCCAGGTTTCTGATATGCATAAGAGGTACTATGAGTTACCTCAGATGGAATCTCCTAAACCTGCTGCTATTCCTCCTGTCTTGCCTACTTTAATAGATGCTTTTTCTAATGCCTCTAAAGTGCATGATTCTCTGCCCCCTGCTTGCAAGAAGTCTAATAGGTTTTATAGGGTGCCTGAGGACTGTTCCTTTTTGTTGAAATGTCCTGCTGCTGACCCCTCAGTGGTGTCTGTAGCCTTTGATAAGACATCTCAGTTGCTTCCTTCATCCAAGTTACGGCCTTCTGACAACCATGGGCAGGTTGGGTAAGAAGGTTTATACTTCTGCTACCCTAGCTTTTGGGGCTATTAATTATCAGACTCATATCTCTAGGTATGTCTTGGTTCTTCTTTCTCAGGCTTGTCAGCTTCTTTCTGATCTTCCAGATTCCGATAGTAAATGTTCTGCTCCTTCCTTGTTAGGTATTTCCTTTCAAGTAGTTCATCATTCTATTAGATGTAGTTATGATGCAACAGATGCCTATTCTATGGCTGTTGCTTTGGTTTAGTATTGAGGAGGTGTTATTGGCTTAGGCTTCAACCTTTACTCGATATTAAGGCTAAGTTGCTGGACGCTCCTCTGGATACTAAACTTTTATTTGGGGAAGCAGTTGATGGTTTGTTTAAGTTTCTTCAGGGCAAGGAGAAGGCCTTACAGGAGCTTAAATATGTCTTTGTTTCTCCTGTGCCTAAATTTCATGGAAACTACCCTTCTAAGCCAGCCTCTGTTCGTAGGCAGTCTCACCCTCCTGCTAAAGGTAAACAGGGTGGTAAATGGGCTCTTCCTGCTAAGGACACTCAGACTGCAGGAATTCTTTAGCCTTCCTTTCCTGACAAACCAGGTGCTGTCTGGCTATCCACCAGTTACCAGCCACATTACTCTTTCTTTTTGCCTTTCTCTTTCTCTTCCTATTTGGATTCTTGGGTGCTGGCAATCATTCGTCAAGGGTACTTCATGGTGTGGAATTCCCATCCTCCTTTTATGGGCATTCCTTAGCCTCCTTGGAAACAACTTCCTTTTTTCCCAGAGGTTCTTTGAGATCTCTTGTCTCAGGGTACTATTCAAGAGGTGCCTGTATCCCAAAGGGGGAAGGATTTTATTCAAGAATGTCTCTAGAGCCCAGAAAAGAAGTTACTTGAAGACTGATTCTAGCCCTCTCTCATCTAAACACCTTTCTGAAGGTGCCTTCTTTTTAGATGTTGTCCCTTCAGTCCCTTTTTCCTCTCTTGCTACCTCAGGCCTTTCTGGTGCCTCTGGATCTCAAGGTTGCTTATCTCTATATTCTTATCCATCCTCTTTTCAGGAGGCTTTTGCATTTCTCTGTTGCTTCCTGGCATTTTCAGTTCTGTGCTTTACCATTTGGACTTTCTACTGCCCCAAGGGTATTCACCAAATGTCTCGCACCTGTGATTGTGTTTTGCAGTCTTCAAGGGATCCAAAGTTTTCCTTACTTGGATGACCTGCTGATTCAGGAATCCTCTCCAGAGGTCCTTTTGCAAAATCTACATTTTACTACTTCTCTTCTTCAAAGTCTGGGGTTCATAATAAACTTCCCTGACTCCTTCTCAGGATCATGTATCCTGGGTTGCAGGATTCAGACTGTGCCAGTGCTGGCATCCCTGCCACCTCCATAGGCCTTAACTGTCATTTCTTACTTTCAAACTCTTCTTCCCCTGGCCTCTGTTACAGCCAGGGAGTTTCTCAGAGCTCTGGGATTGATGGCTTACACCATTCTGATGCTTCCTCTAGACAAATTTCACATGAGGAACTTCCAGTGGTTTCTGAAGTCTGTGTGGCTTCAACATGTGCATCCTCTAGACTTTACAGTTCCTCTTCTCTCTTGGCTCAAGAGGGAACTTCTATGGTGGATCCAACAGTTGTCTCTGAATTCAGGGCTCCCTTTTCATCCTCATCTTCTCTCTCAGGATCTGTTCACAGACACTTGAGATGGGGGATGGGGGGCAACATTTGGTTCTCTGATGTTTCAGGGAATGTGGTCGCCTTGTCAGCAGAAGAAACACATAAACATCAAAGAGATGATAGCACTTATGCTGCCTCTTCAGGCCTTTCATCCTCTTTTCTCTCCAGGGCCTCTCAAGGTATTCATGGACAATACTACAGTGATGTGGTATATCAACAAACAGGAGGGAAAGATCTTACCTTCTTTGCTGGGTGTCAGTTCTGTTATGGGATCTGGCTGTCAAGTATCAAGTGACAGTTTATATTCCTTCAGATCAGAATTGTGGCAGACACTCTGAGCAGGTCCTTTACTCAGTCCCATCAATGGATGTTGTTTCTGGACATTGTTCACCAGTGGGGAAATAGAGCTCTTTGCCTCCCCTCTGAACAGACAACTTCCTCTGTTTTGTGCCAGAGTCTCAGGTACTCTGGTATGGAAGGTGGATGTCCTCTCATTTTCTTGGAAGGGGGATGTTTCCTTATGCATTCCCTCCCCTTCCTGTTATTCTGGCAGTCCTGTTCAAGATCCAACAGGATTCTCCCAAAATCTTGTTGGTGACTCCCTTTTGGCCATGACAACACTGGCTCCCTCTACTTCTGCATCTAGCCAAGGGCAATCATTACACATTACCTCACAGGGTGGATCTCCTCTCACAAGACAAGTGATCTCTCATCCATCCCCACCTGTCCATGCTTCAATTGACACTGTGGATGATAGGGTTTTAATACTTCATAGACACCTTATTTTCTGAAGATGTGTTTCAAGTGGCCAGGAAACCTACAACTAGGAAATCCTAATTATCTAAATGAAAGAGATTCTCTATTTGGTGTCTTTCTTGTCACCTGGACCCACTTACTGTGGATGTTCCTTTGATTCCCTCTTATTTGTGTGAGTTGCTCAATGCTGGGTTGGCCTGTTCTTCTATTAAGGCCCACTTATCAGCTCATTATGCTTCTCTACCTTTAACCCCCCCCCCATTGGCTTCTAGATTTGAGGCTAAGCAATTTCTTAAAGGCTTCCTTAATATTAGACCTTCCAGGAAGCCTGTTCCTCCTCCCTGGGATTTTAATTTCTTTCTGGAGAAATTGACTCAGGCTCCTTTTGAGCCTGCTGTTTCAGCTTCCTTGCAATATTGCTCTTGGAAGACAGTTCTTTTGTTGGCTCTTACTTCTGCCAGACAGGTGTCTGAGTTGGAAGCCCTTATGGCTTGTCCACCTTTTTTGATATTTCATAAGGACAGGGTGCCCTTGCATACTAGTCCTTCTTTTATGCCCAAGGTGATTAATGAGTTGTCATTTAATCAGTCTATTAATTTGCCTAATTTTTTCCTCTGTCTGGAATCTGACAGCGAGTGGGTGCTGCATACCTTAGACTTGCATAGACAGCTCAGATTTTATTTGGATAAGACTAAAGCTATCAGAAAATCTGATCAGTTGTTTGTTTCCTTTCATCCTAGGCCTTTAGGATTGGCTGTTTTCAAGCAAACTATTTCTACTTGAATTTCAAAGGCTAGTTCTTTTTGTTGCACTTTTCATGGTGAAAGTCTTCCTTTTTCTGTAAAGCCTCATTCTACTAGAGCTGCGGCTACGTCTGGTGTTTTTTTCAAGGGTTTAGACACTAATTCTATTCTTGGAGCAGCTACCTGGACTTCTGTGCATACATTTAACAAACATTACACGTTGGATGGTATCTCCAGCACTAGAGTTGGTTTTGCTAATGCCATTCTTCATGCCTTCTTAGAAGGCTCTACTGCTGCTTCCTCCTACCAAGTGTATTCTTCAGCTTTGGCACTCTCCCATATAGTAATGAATACTGCAGGAGTGGATCTAAGGACATAGTACAGTTTTGTAAAATGTTACCATAATGATAGATGTCCTTGCCTTTGCCACTGCAGTATTCACTCCCTCCCACCAGCACCCTAGTCTTTCTTTCTTTCCTGGATGTGCAGGTGCTCTTTGGTTTTCCTTGGACTGCTGTTCCTAAGGGGACAATCAGTTCTGAGGATGGTACACCTAAACCTCACCTTTATGCCATACTGCACATGAGGTGTGTGTAGGTGGCATTCAGCATACCTTAAAGCAATGGTAGACTTTGGTAGACTGGCCGAACTATGAACTTCACAGCAGGGAGTCCCATATAGTCATGAATACTGCAGTGTTGAAGGAAAGAACATCTACCATTATGGTAAGATTTTACACAACTGTAGTTTTCCTGGACCTGATGCAGCACCCCCATACCACCTTTGTGGCATTTGAGGGCTCCATTGTCATTCACCCTATCAAAAGGGACTGAGGTCAAGGGTCTGGATCCAAGTTGCTTTGTTAGCAGTCTAATAAGCAGAGTCAGATCACCAATAAGAGAAGGCAAGGTTATAATTTCCATGTTACTTGCTCCGGTTCCTAAGGAGCCTTCAATGTCACCCCATTGTGTGAGAGGTTCAGGGCTGGCCATAGTACAAAAAATGGCAAGTTACCACAATGTACAGGCCAAGAGGAAAATGTGTTCAACAAAGAATCAAGTTCTTGGCACAAAAACCAGTTGAAAACACAATTTGCAGAAATAAATAATGTATTAAATAAAAGAGTTAAGCACTTTTGTCCCCATATGAGGGACTTCTTCAGAAATGAAAACCCAAGCTAGTACATGTGTGCATTGTGGATGCAGTTGCACACATATAATGTGGCATGTCAACCAAACAAAAATGAAAATTGAAAACTCATATCATAAAACTTTTGGAGATATTAGCAGTAAGCATAAACCTGTGGCAGACCATTTTTTGGGTAAACATAAACATGAAGAGAAGGAACTTTTTGTGTGTGTGCTTAATACATAATTTTTACTGAAGGGAGGTGAGATTGAAACTGCTTTGAGGGTTTTGGAACTAGGATAATATTAAATTATAGTACTTTATACTCTAGAGGGTTGAATCTGGAAGTTAATTTATAAATTATAAGTGAATAAAATAAGTTGCTTGGCCATTCCTTTTTATTTGTTTTTATAGTTTTTCTGTTTTGCATTTTTGTTGGTACTTCTGTAGCCACACAACTTGTCCCTCAGTATTTCCATAGTATAAAGATTCATTTTTACTTGATTCCATATATTTTTTAGTAGTTTTTCCAGTTTTCTACTTACTTGAAGCACCTCTCCAAATCCACTAGTATGTATAATGTCATTTGCTGAAAATAATTTTACAAAGAAAAGCTGTGTACAATTGCACACAGAAGTTCCGCTGCAACATAGGTGTGGTTATTCTCTAACAAGGTTTGAAATCTGCCTTCTTGCTGCAGCCATACCTTCTTCCCAATTGAACTTGGTCTCTTGCAGGGCATCCACTCAGTTCTGCTCCATCTGGATTAGTAAAGCAGTTTCCTGAGGAAGGTCTGTTCTGTCTCATGAGTGGCCTCAGCATAAGACACCACCCTTCAGTAGCAATACATGTCCATTTGCAGGTCTGTGATTTTCTACAAGATACATGGACGATTACTCAAAGGCCACTACATCTGTGCATATTTATTGCTGCAATGGCAATAGCTTCTCCAACACATTGCACCCCTTGAGCCACTCAATAATTGACTTCAATATGTCCAGTATGTTACATTTCAGTCACTGAAAAGGTGCTAGAATGTCAGCACTTGACATGGAATTTGTTTAATTTTTATCTGAAGTTCAGAATAGTTCCCATATTCTCTGACAGTCCTGTGATACTGAATTTCCTCCTCAGTGACTGCATGAGGTCAAACCAGCAGCCTTTTGTAACTTTTCAGGAAAGACCTGTTTCAGATCTTGTATAGCACCATGTTCAAAGTCAGACAGGATGAAGTTAGATATTAGGTCCACTTCCTATTCTTTAGCCAGGTCACGTACTCCCCCAAAACTGTTGCATATCTCACCTGACTTTTGTAGGTTATCAAACATACAAAAGATGACACATCTAGTTGCTGTATACTTATTTATTTATCATCGGTGGTGTTTCCATATTGATAAAGGATGCGCACACCTCCAGACTGGTAGCCCAACATAACTCATCTGAGATATTCCAGGTACGGCTAACATTGGGTAAGACAGCAATTCAGGTCATAGCCTGCTTTAGGTCCCCAACCATGTCCCAAGACTCACACTCCACATTTTTAAGCATTCTGGAGAATATTAGGGTCCAACCTAACACTCTCATACTGGGCAACTTCAACTACCCCTCCATTAACTGGGAAAATTACCCATGTACCCATACTCTTGCCCAACGCTTTCTGAAATTCATTAATTCTAATGCCCTGGACCAGCTCGTTCTTACCTCCACTAGAGGTAGCAACATCCTTGACTTGGTTATTACTAACATGGGCGACCATTGCTCTACACCAGTAGACAACTCTTCCCTGGTTAGATCCGACCACAAACAAATCACCTTGGAAACCCACATCCCTTCCACCACCCCACCACCCAAAAAGGTACCCACCATGAAAAGCTTCTCCAAAGCTAACTTTGAGCTCCTCAAAACAGAGGTGGCTAACTTCCCAGCACTCATGCAAATGGAGAATAGTTGCATGATCACCAAATCATACACCAATGCACTGTATGAACACATACACAAATGCATAGATCTCACCATACCCAATAGAACCAAGACGATCTCCTCAAAAAAAAGCAAGCCAATCTGGTGGTCCCCTGCCATAAACAAACTCGACAACAGAAGGAGGAAACTGATGTGGAATAATGTGAAGTCCCAAGACAGGATAAACTCCCTTATCAGCTTCAACAAAAGTTTGAGATCCCTCATCAAATCCTCTAAAGCTAGCTATGAAAACAGAATTGCAGCAGATAGTAAAGACAACCACAAGGCCTTCTATAGTTATGTAAAGAATCTCCACCGCAATACCCAGATTTGCTCTGAGCTACTGCACAATAGTACCTCCTATACCGAGCCAACAGATATTGCCAATATACTGGCCAGCAGATTCAGTGCTAACTTTACCCCTACCCCCCAAAGGACAATTTACAATACCAGTAGATTGCCAGGCACCCAGTATTACTGCTGCACAGGTTAAAACAACACTGTCCAAGGCCAAGAATACAGCTTCTATGGGACCTGGCAATATCTCTGGCTGTGTTCTACATGAACTACAGAGTGAACTGGCACCTCAGCTGTGTGCCCTGTTCAATCACAGCTTCGCCTCAGGCTTTGTCCCTACTGAATGGCTCACTGCTACAGTCATCCCTCTCCACAAAGGAGGAGTGACTACAGACCCCGGAAACTATTGTCCCATTAGCCTGATGAGTCTGATATGCAAAGCTATGGAACACATCATCATGTACCTAATAAACAAGGATATAGGGTATCTCCAAACTCTGGATCCTACACAATTTGGTTTTGTGAAGGGTAGATTATGCCTGCTCAACTTGGTCGACTTCTTTGAGTCAGTCACCAGAGCTGTGGATGAAGGCAAGGTGGTTCATACAGCCTACCTTGATCTGACCAAGGCCTTTGATACCATTCCCCACTCAGGAATCATAGAAAAACTCACTAAGCTAGGCATCAACTAGGCATCACTAGGTGGGTTGTAAACTGGCTCACAGATAGAACCCACAGTGTGAAAGTAGTTGACACCAAGTCAGACTGCCGACCAGTCACGAGTTGAGTTCCACAGGGTTCGTTCCTGGGTCCTCTCCTGTTTGGTATCTACTTCTCTGAAGTCCAGGCTAACACGTAGGGACTCTGGCTGACAAAGTTCGCAGACGATTGCAAGTTGGGAACTATTATTAACTCCCCAAGTGATGTTGACATCCTACAGAAAGACTTCAATGAGACCAATGACTGGTGTCAGAATTATGGCCTTAAGCTCAATGCAACAAAATGTGTCATCATCCCCCTTGGGAAAAACCCAGTTCCGTTGAATTACCAAATTGATGGTAGTCCACCGAACACAGAAGGCATTATAAGAGATCTGGGAACACAGATTGACAGGAACCTCTCTTTTGACCACCACATTGCCACTGTGGTCAGAAAGTCCTTCTATGTGGCACATCTCATTACTAAGGGTTTTACATCCAGGCAGAAAGAGATCATTGTCTCCCTCTACTCTTCCCGCATTAGGCTAGTCATTGAGTACAATGCCCCATTTGGCATGTACCTCACTAGACACCAGCAACAACTGTAGTGGCCGCAAAAGTACCTCATAAAGAGGATCCTAGGCCTTAAACACTTGTCCTATATGGACAGACTTAAAAAAAACTCCAACTATTCTCTGTCTCATTTCGCCTACTTAGAGGCGATCGCTGCTTGACTTACAAAGCCATGTCTGACCCAGCTCTCGTAGAAATGCTACATCTAAAGAAATCCCAATCCCTCCGCACCACACACTCCAGAGACCTCAACCTCATTACCACAATCAACAAAACATGCTGGAGGGACAGGTTCATAACCCAGAGACTGCCCATGCTGTGGAATACTCCCCAGCATCCATCAGCAGAGCACCCCACTGGCCCTTTTTTCAAGAGAAATTGATGAGTAATCATCTTAAAATTACACACACATTTGAGTAAAATATATCAGTCATATACTACAGACAATATCTCATAATATTATATTGGCTGTTCTTAAGAGAGGAGCATTGGTTTCTTATCTGACATGGGTTATTTTTTTCATAAGTAGGCAGTGACCCATTGTTAAAAAATTATTTATAAGGGTGTCTAGGAGACAAACAGATCTATGGGAAATGGGGAGCCAGTTAACTTTTTCTAACAGGAAACAGTGATGAGTATTTAAATTTGGTAGGACAGAAAAAAAAATATTTTTATTTATTTTTTAATGTTAAAATGTTGTGTGTGTGAGTGAGTGAAAGTTAAGCAGCAAAGGAATTTTATCAGCTTACATCTGCATATCAGGCAGGTTTTCCTTGGTAGTGAAAAGCAGAGTTTTATCAGGTTGCAGTACAGTTTTCATTATTAAAATCACTTCTCTGAGAGTTGGGTCATTTTGGGATCATGTCAGCACTGATCAGGATTAAATCCTTTACCACAAGCAAATTCTTCCTACACACTGAGCTGACCTGGTGCCATACAACTTAGATGGACTTATGACATGGCTTCTGTGGATGTCCCTTTCGTTCACTTCCACAATGTGGCAGCACAGCAGCACAGGCTGTTTTTCCTGTTCTTTTTTTCTTCCTACACTTTTACACAATAACACACAGTCTCAATAATGCCCTTCCTTCTTCTTATGGTACTGTACATCTGGCCAGTGCTAGCGGGAGCAATGCTTTGACTCCTCTCAACCAGTGCTCTCCTCTCATCAGTGGATGCAGTCAGCCAGTACATTTCGCAGTGTTTCAGAGAACAATGACAAGTATCCAAAGTGGAGATGGCATTTCCATGATGATTTATTTAAATATCTAGTACTATTTGGACAACCTAAAGACATTCAACTGTTTCATTCCTCGATCCCCATCCAGCACAAGTATAAAAGAGAATTTAAGATCAAGCTCCTGTGATGGAACCCCAATATAAACAAAATCCCCAATAAATGGATAACATGCATCATACTAAGGAATAAACTGAAATCCCTTAGTTGTATAAGTCATCCCAGAAAGGTCTGCAAACAACTCAGACATAATATCATAACTTGTAAAGCTAGATATGACCTGATTATTTCCACTTCTTCCAAAGATAACCATAAAACATTCTTTAAGTGCTTGCAGTAAATATCTGGGGTTGATTCTAAACAAAAATCTAAAGATTTTTCACATAGAAACAATACAAATCAGCAAGAAATTGTGTACCATACTTCCCACCTAGTTACCATGAAAGCCAAAAGATCCATAACAATCGTTCTCACAATTAGAGCAATATGCCTATTAAACATCCTCTCCTTTAGCATAATCATTGAAAATTACTGCCCCATTGCACAATAAACACTAATTTGGAAATGTCACTCACCACTGAAGAAAACAAAATGTGATACTTTTTTTGTGACCAGTTTAGATAACTTTTGCTAGAGTTACAGCATTGTAAATATATATATTCCAACCACATCCCCACTTGTGTTAAATTTTATTACTGTTGTTAATAATAGTACACTTTAAGTTTAGACTTGTATTTTTTTCAGAATACATTAATGGTTTTCACAGTGTTTATATGCTATCACACTTAGTCAGTATTCTCTTCCTGTTTTCTTGCAGTATCTGTGCTATTATACTGTTCATAGATTTGTCATATTTCTTTATTTTATTTTGGTATTTGTATTTTAATGATACTATTGTCTATTTAAGCCATTATGGCCTGAGTTGTGCCTGAAATGTCCTTTAGACTAATGCACATAATAGTCACAAAATGTTAAATAAATAAAGTATGTTATGAATCACAGATGCAACACCCAACACTGCACAGGACTGATATCAACTGGCACTATCTATTTCTCACTCTGACAACATTGCTATCATACTCACCGACAAGAACACACAAGTGCCACATAAATGACACCCCATCAGAGCTGGCATTATTATTGAACTAGGCTTATTCACAGACAATGAGATCTCATGTGACAATCATATTTTCCTCATCAGCACCCTTTTTCCATTTTTCCATATGGGGTCGGGGTGTAACATCCGTTGTTACCACCTCTCTCAATTCAGTAACACTTTTCTACCGTCTTTGATAGTCATGCCTGACTTCACAGGTCATCTCCCAAGCAATCCATCCATTTCTTTGCTGGACATCCTCATTTCTTTTGTCTTCTTCCTGCCTCTCCCAATTCTTCTTCACCAAATCTTCTATTTTCCTACATGTGTTCAGCCCACCATAATCTGTCCTCTTTGACCTTTTTGGCCTCTGCTCTGATGGCATAATTTTCATCTGTTCACTGTGAGTATCTTCTTAGGCACTTCATCTCCATCACCCCTAGCTTCCTAACCTGCTGTGCTTTCACTGCTTTCACTGCCCAGGTTTCAGTACCATACAGTAGTACTGATTGCACCACTGTTTTGTATATCTTTCTTTTCAGCTTCTTTGACATTCTGCTGTCATATACTACAACTAACACTCTGTGCTAGTTGGCTTCAGCCCCTATGATTTTAGCTTTGACCTCCTCATTCAGACTTCCCTTCTCCTCAACCACCCCTTCCAGATGCTTGAAGATGTTATCCTGTTCTACTATTTCTTTACTATTTCAAATTTTCAGCTTCTTCCAATTTCTCCCACCATGGTAACTCTATTATATGCACTCACTTGTATCTCATTTGCCTTAGGTTTTGCATTCCTTTCCTCCACCATTTGCCAAAACTGCTGTTTAGAATCTTCTTGTAATGTTACATTACCTGCATACAGCAGCATTGAGGATCTGTCCTCAGCAAACTGTTTGACAGTGTAGCCCATCACCAATATGAACAGAGGAAGGCTCAAAGCTGCGCCCCAATGCACACCCACTCCTGCTCTGGGAGTCAAGACACTATTTGTGCCTGTGTCATTAGGTCCTTGTACACAGCCTGCACTAATACTACCAATATTTCTAAGACTTCAAACCACCATATAAATCAGCATTCTTGGGACATTGCTATATGATTTCTCCTAGTCTAGGAATACCCATTCGGACTCTTTCATCTCTGTCTTTTCCACTATTTGTCTCACTGCAAACATGCAGTCATTTGTGCTGCATTGTCATCTGACTCCAGATGAGCTGCCATCTTACTTTCTGCTGCTCTGTGTATTAGTTTATCAGTCACCTTCTCTAGCCCTAGCACATAGCATCTAATACAACTGTCTTCCTGTCTAGTGTAACTAATTAATAAATACAGATCCAAGGAAGTTATTGCCCGTCTTTACTGTCCTGCAGTTCAGTCTGATAATAAAATATAATACCGTTTTTGGAATGGACCTGTCCAAACATTTTATGCAGCTGAACACATCACACTAATTTTTGATCAAAAAATATCTGACAAATGGGCTTCCTAAGTCAGACAGAGCATCTTAAAGCTCTATCAGTTTACTCTGCCTTCTGCTAACTTCTACAGGGTAATGTTTGTGTGGTCTATAGAGCAACAAAAGGCTCAATCCTGCTAGATCTCTTACATATTCAAGAAACAGTAACACTACTAATATCTAATCTAGGGACCTAAGTTTGCATCAAAATATTAATCAAAATATTAACATAACCATTGGTAGGATAGATATCTCTCTCAATGGATACCATCTCTATAAGGTTTACTATTGAAACCTGGAAATTGCATGGGTCGACCGATCACATGGTCGACCCGAAATCCTGACTCCGGAACAGCGAAATTCCAGCCAGGTAAAAAACTGAATGCGTCGACACCAGTAGTTTGATGTATTCGCCATAGCAGAAGTTGACATCAGTCACCCATGCTATGCACCTTCATGTACCGTGACATTCCATAGTCAAAGGTACATGTATTTTACTGTTTTGCAGGGGGGGAACCCCCCTGCAATCCCCACACCAACTGCAACTTATCTATACCAACTCTGAAATTGCACTACAGTGAGGAAATGGGCTAATTCCCTGTACCTCACTGAACCGCGATCCCGGTGCACAATGTTGAACTCAGATACTCGAACTACATTACCCATTCGCTGTAGTGTAGTCGATGTATTTTGAGTCAACATTCTGCCCTTTTGAAAACTCCCTTTCGACTGCATGCCGGTCATGTGTATTTAATTGTAAACCTTCCTATAAAACAAGTTACACTCTATGCAAAAAAAAAAAAATAGTTCCCTCACACACTCTTTAAGCCAATCTGGATGAGTATATGAGGATATATCTCTTCACCCCCAGGTGATCTCTTCAACAATTATAGGTAGCGGATACTAACAGTAGGAGCTGGAATGGTTAGGATCCTAGTAATCTACTAGACTGCTTCCCTGGTATATATCTTGGAAGGAACTTAATTTTCCCTACTTGTTTATGAATTTCTTTATTACTCTGTGAATCTTCTAGAAAACAAATGATATGCACTGCATTCCATGGCTATAAATCTCAGAAATGGGCAAAGCATTTCAATGAGTATTGAGATGGAGTCCTGTCTTCTGAATTCTACATGGCCTCCCATCAATGAATAAGGCAGAGGAGCACAACTGCAGACAGCATATTGGTTGTCTGAATGGGGAAGAACAGTGGCTGTCTCTGAATTGGAAGGGTTATTTTGGGTGTCACAGCCGTGCATATCAGTAGTCTGCAGAAAGTCATTGTTACAATTAAAGCAAATGAAAACACAGGCAAGGTGACCTGTAATATTACATATTTTCCTGCTGCCTACTTATTTGATTCATTATATGTAGTTTAATCATGTGATGTAGGAAGATCTCGTCAACAAATAAGAAAAAATAAAATATGGCCAAACAGATACATAATATGTCCCACTACTATTTTACTATTTTACAGTCTCCCTGTGGAGATCAACATTGCATACAAAAAAAAAAAAAAACATCATTCCTGTTATAGTGTTGTTTGAAAGCTATATTTGTGTGTGTGTGTGTGTGTGTGTGTGTGTGTGTGTGTGTGTGTGTGTGTGTGTGTATCTGTGTTTACATTTCCCTATATAGTCTGTTTAGTTTTCCAGGACATTTTCTTGACAAGTGCTAGGAAGCTTTGAGAATTTATGCTGAAATGCTTACATTGTCATGAAGAAGGATATCATGTCCTGTCCCTTCCTATTTGCTAGAAATAAGATTACTTGGAAAGCCTATGCTCTTGTTTACCCATTTGTACACTTCAACACCAGACACACACATACTGAATTTATAAGGTACATAAAAGTCTAGAGGCATTATTTCAGACACATGATTTTCTACCTATGTACAATGAATGTTTAAAAGAAAACTATGTTTGCTGGGGGTGGAAGCATTTTTAGAAGGATAATACTTAAACAAGTAGTGAGTTGATATTTCTGTCAGAACTGTAATCAACTAAAAGAGATGTAAAGCAATGAATGTACTGATGGATCATGCGGAGATAGAGATACTGATATGCTCACATAGAGCCACAGTAATTCCAGAAAGAAAATTACAATAAACCCCCTAAAAAATATGAAAAAAATTCAGCAATATGCTGTAGCCCTAGCAACCCAGCATGTTTAGATATTCTAACTTTGTGATGATCTTGGAGATAAAGGAACACTTTATCACTCTCTGACTTCAAAAATGTCACTTTTAACATAAATAATGATTTGTAATAATCTGTAGTTTTTAAATGTCACCAATTACTCCAATTTCAATGAAACATTGGTTGAGTAATACAAAAGATAAAGGGTTAGCAATATATGTGAATAAGTATGTGGCAGCAAATGTAAGTTACCATTTGAAATTTTGAGACTCGCTAGAATGAGTCCAGAAACATGGAAACTGAATGCCCCCCCCCCCCCAAAAATGGACATATTAATTTTTCTTTGAGGCATGATAATCTCTGTTAGTATATTAAAGTTTGGGGTGTGGGGGGGGGGGCTCCCCACATTGTGGGATGCAGGTGGCAGCCCCTCTGCAAAAAAAAGTTTAAAGTTGAAGAGCGATGTTTGAGATTTGCTCTTCTCCAACATTTTCATTATGTCAGTGCTCTGCATTGGAGGTGCCAACATTTCCACTGGGAGATGGTTAAAAGAGATGACTGCTTTGCTAGAGGACACATAAGGAAGGAAGGATGATAGATATAAGGATGATTTCCTCTGAAGAAGTGGGAAAGGCTGTAAATGAAAAAGAAAATAGATTGTTTAACTTACATTTTACAGTTTTTTGCAACTATAAATGCAGAGGAGGTCAAGGCATTTGATGAATGGCTAATGGCAGATGATGAATGGAGAAAAGAAACACCTTTTGATTATATTACAAAAGACTAGGTAGGAGGGCAAAGCAGTCTGGGGACAGTAAGTCTATTCAATGTTGATTACAGAATCATCTGAAAGAAAATTTAGAATCAGTGAAGTCTTAGCTGAGATCTGTAGTATATAGGTTTGTGCTGGTTGCAGAATGTGTATTAGGGGTAAAGCTTCAAATGAGAGATGCTTTTAGAAATGTGAACAGGGAATAGTTGAAGAGAGTTTAAGAGTGTGTACATCATATAAAGCAACCCTGGGATTCATTAAGACTTTTGTAGGCTTCGTGCTAAGCATGTTAGCATGACCATCAGCAGTACTAATTGGACATGCATTTGCAAGCACCTTTTTGTGGCCAGCAATAGTGTTCTTGGCATGGAAAGGTGTTTGCAAGAATGAGCACAGAATGTAAGCAAAATGGCTTGCCTGCAGTCAAAATTAATACATGAGCATGTGCTGTAGCCCAGAAATACTAAGGGCCAGTACAGTGAAAGGATTCTGAAGGAAGGACAGTGAAATGCGGGAATTGTGCACTAATCGCATTGGCTGCAATGCAGAAATAATTAAGAAGGGAGGGGAAATTGGGATATTTACTCAGATACTGCAGGCAAATGTGCTGAAGTGACAAAGAAACATTTGTAATGCAAATACTGCCATATAGATGTAATGGTAATTAATCTCAATGACAATACTTGACATTTGCACGTAAAAATGTATACATGCCTACTTGCAAAATGTATACATTACCAACTTATGCCATACCTACTTAATAACCAACTTCTTTCTCCTACCTAGCATGGATTCTGCCCTGCTACAGTACAACCACAGCCCTTTCCTTTACAAACACCATCAACCAAAACAGGCACTTAGGTAAACTAACATCTGCCATATTCCTGGACCTGTCAAAAGCCTTCGATATGGTCAACCATCCCAAACTACTTCACTCCCTTACTAATCTTGGCCTTAGTGTTCACGCACTAGCCTGGTTCTAAAACTATCTACATGGTAGACAACAAGCAGTTTGATGGGACAACAACCTATCCTCACTGCTGCCTATTACCACAGGAGTCCCACAAGGGTCCATTCTGGCACCTCTTCTATTCTCCATCTTCATTAATGATCTCCACAGCATATGCCAAGTTGCAACTGTTATACAATATGCTGATGACTCAACATTAGTCTGCTTAGCCATCAACCCACACAAACTCCTCTCCATTACCCAAAAAGCCTTCCAAATTACAGAAACCTGGTTTCTTAACAAAAACCTATTATTTAATCCCAAAAAGACCAAACTGTTGATATCTAAACCAAACAAATCCATCTTAATGCCCAACACATTCAATATTGTGTCCAGAGATGGGGCTATCATCTCTCCAGACACTCATACTAAACTGCTAGGAGAGACCATTGACAACAACCTCACATTTGATTTACATATAAATCAAACTATTAAAAACATTCACAAAAAACTGGGCAGTCTTTATAAAAACAGACCATTTCTAACCCAACCTGCTAGAATAACCATAGCTCAAACCCACCTCCTCTCCACACTATTCTACATCGCTCCCATCTTCACCAACCTACCCAAAGCTGAAATGGCCAAGCTTAACATCTGCTACAATCAAATTGCCAAATTTGCTACTGGTGCCCCCTACTATGCCCACCACTGTCATTCACTAAATCAACTTAACTGGCTTGAATTCCCAAATCTCCTCTCATTCCATCAGCTTTCTTTCGCCCAGAAACTCCTACTACTTCCTGAAAAAAAAAAACAGCACTATCTAATCTACTTAAAATACAAACTAATAGCAGTCAACTTTCCTCTAGTGATAAAAGACTAGTCAAGGTGACCAAAAGCAATAACACAGCAGGTGACTCCCTCTTCCCTAACTACATCGGTAAAATTTGGAACTCATTACCTTCTACTATTACCTCAGCCAGCTCAATGGTTACATTTAAAAACCTATTAAAAGAACACCTAAAACTTGCATGGCTATGCCCTTGCTACCCACCAGGTTGACCCATATCATACACACCTTCTGACCCATTGTTGTGCTCCCTTTCGCTTCTATCCCGTCTAGAAGAATTGTGACTCATCCTTATAGTGCCTCACCTGCAAACACCCACACCAACAGTCTGCAATTATACACATTCCAACTTTAAACCCAACCACATCTCACAAAACTAACCCTAACATCTACTACCAACCCCCTTTTACTTACATTTGTCTCAATCAGTGTTATTACTGGAAACCAGTACAGTCTAAGTACTACTTTACTCTAACTTAAACTATGGAATTTTGTTAAATCTTGTGACTACCAATGAATTTTGTACTCTGTAACTTTAAAACTATGGAATCTTGTTAAATCTTGCGACTACCGATGAATATTGTACTTTGTAACTTTAAAACTATGGAATCTTGTTAAATCATGTGTTTTCCCATGAACACTTGCTTGTTGTGTAGAAATCTCATACTTGTTTCTTTTTATTCTGTAGAGCTTTTCTCCCCGGGCCTCCACTGAAAACGGAAAGGTATCCAGTCTGACTCTTCCAGTCAACAAAGGTAAAATAAAAATAAATAAATACAACAAATAGGAATTGGCATACTAACAAAGGATGTGAGATGGATATAAAGCTACAATGTAACAAGGGGGGGTTAATGTAATATACATGTTAATAAAATGCTGAGTTGAGATAACAGTTGGCATGGACAGAAGATTATGGGATAAATGCATAGACTGCAGTTATTGCATATGAGATGTATATACAGGGAATCTATGTGTGTATCAAACACCATTGCTGTATTCTCCATTTCAGCATGCATTCACAAGGATAAATGTACCTTACAGCTGTTGTGTCATACACATCAGAAAGAGACATGCTTTTGCCAATAACTGTTATTTGCAACCATAGGAAAGTGGTTTATCACCTATGAACATGTAATAGACAAGCATGTTTATATTCATGGAAATGCTAAATGATAATATAATAACACTCAACATACATAAGTGACAAATGACAACACATATCTGATGACATTTCATGGTTTCACGTTTTCATTGGTAAATGGCTCACATCTCATAATCACATATATCATAATAATGAGCATGCTCACAAGGAATTACAGGAAACAGTAACATGACAGCAAATCAGCATCTCTAAAACACAAGGAGGTGTCATGACAGAGATTCAGTCACAGTTTCTGATATCTGGCAGCATGCCATAGAGCAAGAAAAGTTTTATGCAAGCCTTTTTCTGCCATAAAGCTGTACAGTTGAAGAAAAGAAATGCAGTAATAATGAAATGTTTGGATGAAGACATGCAATACAAGCACTATTTTTTTAAAAATAAGTAATGTCTGTGAGCAACAAATGACATAATAAACATTCCTATCTTTGAACACATGCCAGGACAGTATTTTGTGAGATGCATAACAATCATGTATGCTACAGAAATACGCACATCTGTTGTGTCATCAAGAACACTCTTGAAGGACCTACAGTACTTTCCTATGACAAGGGGTATGGATGCCCTACCTTGCAAGACAAGGCCTGAAAAATGTGAGCCTTTGATTATGCCATAACTATTTTCTGTGTGTAAGCCACTGCTGTCTGACAGACAGACATTAACAGATTCAACCCCCTGCCTATGATACTAGGCTCTCTTCAGAGCTCCGTACTGAGTATGTGTAACACAGGAGAAAGCAGTGAAGGCTGTCACAAATAACTGAAACCAATGTGTGAAGTAAGAAATGAGTTATAAAGGTAATTCTAACAATATGATTTAGTCAGAATACTGAAAAGGAGCAATCCATGTTACTGTTCACACCACAACGAACAGTACAATATGAATGCTTCTTTGCCAATTTGCTGTTCCCTTAATGTAGTACACACACTGTCCTAGAATTTAACTGCATTCTTTTTTTTCAAAATATTTTATTCACTTTATAACACAAAAACTTAACTGTATAGTAACAAGAAAAAAACAAACTATATGCAATGTTCATAACAATTAAAAAGCAATACACATAGGAGAACATTTAATATTTCTCTAAAAGATTATAGCAATAACCTACGCCTGGGTGTGGGTAATGCTGGATTTACCCACGGTTGGTGTGGTTTGGTCCCGAGGGCAAAGCCCGAGGGACCAAACAAAGCCAACCGTGGGTAAATACAGCATTACCCACACCCACAAGTGGGTTATTGCTATTATACCATGACATTATTTAAGAAAAGAAACTATTACTTTTCTTAAATAATGGCATAGTATAATGCCTGTTTACTGCCCTTCCTCAGATGTCTGGCATCCGCGGCAGTTCTGATGTACTGCGCCTGTGCAGTACATCAGAGTTGTGCAAAAGCAACGGAGAAAGCAAGATCTCCGTTGCTTTTTTTTCGCTATGTTAAATGGGTTTAACATAGCGAGACAGTTTAAAATAAGCAACGGAGATGTCCGTTGCTTATTTTAAACTGTCTCGCCATATTAAACCCATTTAACATAGCGAACAGAAAAAGCAACGGAGATCTTGCTTTCTCCGTTGCTTTTTAAGATTTCGCTATGTTAAATGGGTTTAGCATAGCGAGACAGCTAAAATAAGCAACGGAGATCTCCGTTGCTTATTTTAAAGTGTCTCGCTATGTTAAACCCATTTAACATAGCGAGACAGTGTTTAAAGTAGAGTTATACTAATGGAAAAAGTCCGGCGACGGACCTTTTTCCATTAGTATAACTCGATTTACAATGTGCACGCTGGCCAATCAGCGTGCACGTTTTGGGGGTTCATGGTATAATAGACAGTTTTGTCCAAGCAATTAAATGATGAGTTATGTTGTTAGTCCTTGTTTTTATAGTAGCAATCTTGTCCTTACAAATGTATTTCACAAGATGAATAAACTCAACTTTAAAGACAGGAGTAGACTGGGATTTCTAATTATTTTCCTTGCTATAGAGAGAGAATGGGCCATAATAAAAATGTTTGTTTTTTAGGAATGACTTCAGGAACAGAAACATTGAAAAGGATAAGGGAATCAGAAATTATACATTTACCATTCCATAGAGCTTTACAAAGATATTTTAAGTCTAACCAAAATGGGGAAATTGTTTTGCAGTTAACAACCATCCAGTCAACATCAGGGTGTCCACATTTCCAGCATTGCATTTCATCTTTCTTGCGCATTATTGCTAGTCTATGCAGGGTGAAAAAACATCTGTGTAAAAATTTCCATGTGTATACACATCAGAACAGGGAAGATGTGGATTCCTTCATCGACTGTAAACAAAGTTTTTTTATCTTTTTCTGAGAATACATGTTTATTAACTTCACTTGAATAATTCCAAAAAGAAACATCGTTTTGCTAAAATCATTTCTGAGAATTTTATAAATAACAGATATGTATGAAGTGTTCTTGGGTGAACTATTAATAATTGTTACGATAAAATCCAAGATTTTAAGTTGCTCTTATTGTATACATTTACTAAGGATACAAGCTTAGTATGTATAAAATCCTTACAAGTTTGGATGTCCAGCCAATTGCAATTTTGCAAACTATACCTGCTGATCAAATAGTCTGCAAAACTTATTTTATTAGCTGAGAGAAACTAATTCCAATATAATAGGTCACCCTTCTTAAATTTAACATTTTCTGAGTATCAAAGATATCAAACATTAATTTGTGTAGGCAATATGAAACATTATTAATAAATTCTTAATTAATTGATTAGGTTTGTAAGAGGTATAAGAACAAGTTTTGACCTTTCACTTTGAGTGTATATTTTTAAAATCCATATAAAGATGTTTGTATGTATTTGGGTATATGGTTCTAGCAATATCATATTACTATTAAGAAGTAAGGTTTCATGTATTGATTTCCAATATGATGTATAAGAAGTATTATCTCAAAGCAACACAATGTTAATAAATGTGAAGTTTTAAACAAAATCAGTATTTGGAAACCCTATACCTCCTTCATCCCAGCTTGTGGTGTGTCAGAAAAGAGAAATTGTTGTTTTTTTGGGATACTAAAGGAAGTTCAGTAATTGTGTCTTTCGGCTTTTCCTGGTTAGGGGTCGCCACAGCGGTACTCCGGTCCGCTAATGATTGGTAGTGGATTTTTACGTACCGGGTTACCAGCTCTGACGCGCAACCTTCAACGAAGGCAAGGAAGTTCAGTAATAACTTATTAATTTGCTGTTTAATTTTGCAGGAGGAGGAATTATTAAATCTAGGCCAATGAATACATTTTCAGGAAACAGCATCATTTTGATTAAAGTTTGTCTGTCTTCAAATGTGAAGAAGAGTCTGTTCCAACTGTCAGTTAGACTTATAATTGAGTTTATAAGTTGTTGATAATTAGATGCGAGTGATTTTTTATAATTATATTTGATAATGATACCTAGGTATTTAATATGCATGCCTTTCCAGTTTATGTTGTCTTTTTGCTCTAAGTTTCATAGTAACATTTTAATTCACTAAAAGTGCCTTGAGTTTCATTGTGTTTGAATTTTAGACCAGAGATGTTTGCAAAGAAGTCTAGGTAATGAAATAGGTGATCTACTGAATTTTCAATATCATTAGAAGTTATTAGTAGGTCATCAGCAAACTGTTGTATTTTGGGGGATAATTTGTCTAGCACTTTATATCCTTTAACGCTGTCATTATTTCTAACATAATTTGCAAGAGGCTCAATAGCTGGGGCAAAGAGTAATGGGGAGAGGGAACACCCCTGTTTAGTACCTCTTAATATTTCAAATGGGCTATATAGCTAAGATCCAATCTTTACATAGGCTATGGACTTTTCATATAGTTTTTTAATTAATCCTATAAAGATTGAGGAGAAATTATATTTTTGCAGAGCTTTAAACAGATATGCGCAACTTAGGCAGTTAAAAGCTTTATCTACATCAAGGCTTAAAATAGAAAGCTCATTTGTTTCTTGTTTGCTAAGTCTATTAAGGACAGCAATCTAATTACATTGTCTTATACCTTTCTGTTTTTGATAAACCTGGTTTGGTCTTCATAAATTAATACTGAAAGAATAGTATTTAATCTATCTGCTAAGATAGACATGGATATATTTTAATCAATGTTAAGCAAAGAATTTGGCCTGTATGATGTGCAAAGGTTGGGCTCTTTATTTGGTTTTAAGATCAGAGAGATGATACAATATTTCCATGAGGGAGGGATGTTCACTGTAGTTATAACTTTTGGAATGCATTGAGTAAGGTTTTCAAGATGTTATCAGGTAAGTGCGGTGGTGGTGCTGCGGTAGCATTGTCGCCTCACAGTAAGATGCTGTCCGGTTCAATTCTCAGCTAGAGCGTCTTCTGTGTAGGAGATATGCATGAATGGGTGTACCTTCGTTGAAGGTTGTGCATCAGGGCCGGCAACTCGGCACATAAAAATCTACTGCCAATCATTAGCGGACCGGAGTTCCGCTCTGGCGACCCCTAACCAGGAAAAAGCCGAAAGACACAACAACAACATCAGGTAAGAATTTGTAAAATTCCAGAATTAGACCATTCATCCCTGCTGCCTTTTTTGTCTTAAGGATTTGTATTTGTTCCTTTAATACTTTAAAGGGAAAGGGTTTATCTATGTTATTAATATTGTGTTTGGATAGCTTCTTTTGAATATTATTAGCAAGAAAGCTGTCTATACTTCTGCTATCACTTGTAGATGAGTTATTAATATTAATATTCTCGTAATAGTTTTTAAAACATAAGATATTTTCATATCTGTAACTTTGATAGTCTGCTTCTAGTCTATATTATTTTTTCTATATGACTGTTTTCATTTAAATGTTTAGATCTAATCGCAATCCTGTGCGTACTCTTGAGATTAACTGAGTAGGATTGTAAGCTGATTTTTTCCAGATTTATTGATATTTTATGCTGCATGATATCCTGATATTCCTTGTTCAGTTTACATCAGCTATTGCAGATTTGTCATTTGCTGTAAGTTTTAGTTTCACTTCATCAATTTCTTTTTGTATATCTAATAGTTTTCTTTAGCCCACTCTTTCCCATTATTTATATACCAATTTTTGACTTTACCATGTAAGACTACCTTTAAAGTGTCCCATATGATAATATCTGAAACCTCTCCATTATTACTGATGTCTAGGTAAAGCTTTATTTCATCTAGAAACCATTATTTAAATCCATGTACTATTACTAGATAAGCAGGTAGTCTTTCGCAGAAGTTTAAGGGGTCAGTATTAACTGTTACATTGAAGGTGATAGCATTGTGGTTAGACATAGAGCATGATGTCAGTACTACATTATCAATTTTGGCCAGTAAAGAACTGGTTACAAAGACTATTTCTATGTTGGTCTGCCTGTCAAATCTGTAAGAGTAGTGAGAATATTTCAGGAGGGATATATTTTTATACCATCAATGTCAGTTACGTTTCTTTCTTTTATATAGATATTCAAGTGCTTGGCAACAGGGGACATCTTGAGGGGCTTAAAGCTTGTAGTATCAGTGGAAGACAAGATACAATTAAAATCACCTGCTAATAGTGACTCTTTTTTTGTGTAACGTCAGTACATTCATATAATGTTGCCCTTTCCTGAAGTTGAACAGTAAGTTAAGTAAGTCTTTTGATGAATAACATGTGGATGAACCACAAGTGTCATAGTGGACGTCTTAAACTCATGCTAAGTGATATCATCAGATGCTTGTGTTGCAAACATTCTCTTTGAGATAAAAGGGATGAGAGAGGCCTTTCCTACTGTAAACGTACAACTATAACTGTGGAAGATGCCATTCATGTATTGCATTAGAAGATTATGCAATGTTATTAGGGAATGCAGGTTTTGAACTCCTGAGCATTTGACTACAGACAGTATATGATATTGTTGAGAATGAAGGTGCCACAGCAGAAATGCTGGTGCTGCAAGTGATATGTGTGCCTGTAATTGCTGTACGGAGGTAACAACATACAAAATATTGTCACATGTCCTTGTGCCAGAGGAGAATGCTTATTACAACTGTAGTATCAGTGGAGGACAAGATACAATGAAAATGTAATCCCATGTTATTGTTATGTGAGAAATTATCGTAGCTTTTTGGAAGGGGAATCAACATCTATACAGGTACACAGCAGATGGGTCCAATAACAGTGTTAGTGACATGTATAGTCACAATAGGCTGGACCTAACTTAGTTTGAAGTAATGGCTGGATTTTAAGTAAGACCTCAAGCCAGAGATCAGTGCCTGAATTGCAATTGCCACATGACATGCTGCTGTACAACTATGACAGGCACAGCTGAATAGATGACATTGTCATTGTTTATTGGCTGGATGTTGATGCAGAAAAGTAGTGGAAGGGCATGATAACACTGTGCAGCTACAAATCATATATGCATTTGAAGAGTTGTTGACACAGTTTGAGATGGAAACATACTCACAGCTGAACTCAAACCTCCTAGCTATGTAGGTACATAGTCTAGAAAGTGCAGTAACAAGGTCATGCACCACAGAACTACAACTGTGAGATTCTTTAGTTATGTAAGCATTATGTAATCATTGTATTTCCAGAAATGTCTTTTCCCTGAGGAAGTGGAAATGTATATGAGGGTGGTTGTGAGTTAGCCAACTGTATATGACAGTGATCACACTCACACTCTTTAAGCAAGGGTGGACTCAAGCCTCCTATCCATTTAGTTACACATTGTGTAGGGAACAGTATTAGCAGCCAGTGTCACAGCAGAAGTATGAGTACTAGTGAGGTATACAGCGTCTAGGGAGGGATGACATCAGCAAGCAGTGTATTGTCAAGAAGATGTATGAGTTAGGTTGTTTTTACAGTCATCTGGGGTACTAAATGTTGCCATTACAAATGTGTGTAAACCAATCCTGAATCCATTTGCAGTGAAGCACATACATTCTTAGAAGGTAATCACTGCTGTGTCCAAAACTCTTACCTATCTATTTATACATTCTTGAGAACCACAAGCACCATAGGCAAAGTCTGACTTTTAAAACTGTGAGAGTGCCCTTTAGAAAGAATGACCTAATCAGTATGCTACAGAGAAGATGTTGTTATGAAGAGTGGGTTAAGGGGATGGGAGACTCATCTACCTATCTAAAGGTTTCTCCATATGGAAGTCTATTGATTTCAGCTGTTGTTGACGTTATCCCATCCTGACTCTACAGCCCCATACAGAAAAGGCTATCACTGTGAGATTTGAGCATCCTACCTATCTAGTTACCTCATCTACAGGTCATTGCATTAAATGCACAAGCCACAGTAGAAACCTGATTACAAGAGAGACATACATCATCTTCTTTCATTGTAGAAACACACACACACACACACACACACACACACACACACACACACACGCACACACACACACACACACACACACACACACACACACACACACACACACACACACCATACCTCTCAACCATACCGAATCTTTTGGTTTTCTCTGGTTTTTGAGGTCCAAATAATGGGGTGCCATGATTCCTGAGTGGCACCCCTTAATTTCTGAATTTCCCGGCTTTTTTTTTTTTTTTTATTTTTATTTTTGGCTTTTTTGTACTGACGTCATCATGTGGAGGCATGTGCAGTGACATCAGCTTCATCCAGCCTGTCGGAATTCAGCTGAGGGCTGTGAGGGGCGGGACAGATGATGAGTAGCCTGACAACAGTTGAGATGACCCTCAACTGCATATCCTAGCTGAACTTATAAACAAGTGAGAAGTGAGAACTAAAGCAACTTTATGCCTGAATTACACATCCTTCATCTTAACGAGCCCACATTTGCACACATCTTCCAGGTAAAAAGAAGACTGAGCTTCTGGAACACTCATGCATGAGGTCCATTGCTGGCTGCTATTGAATTTATTTAGCAGGTGTTGCTGAAGCTGAAGCTGACATTTAGCAATGTGAGGTCCATTGCTGACTGCTATTGAATTTATTTAGGAGGTCCATTGCTGTGTGTGGTTGCTGCATTTATTTAGGAGGTCCATTGCTGAAGCTGACTGTATTATTTAGCTGCCGGAATATGCATGCAATTTATATTGCTGTTTATTTAGGAATGTGAGGTCCATTGCTGGCTGCTACTGAATTTATTTAGGAGGTACGTTGCTATGTGTGGTTGCTGCATTTATTTAGGAGGTCCGTTGCTGAAGCTAACTGTATTATTTAGCTGCCAGAACATGCATGCAATTTGAATTGTTATTTATTTAGGGTGTGTGTTGCCAGAACATGCACGCAATTTGAATTGCTATTTATTTAGAGTGTGTGTGTGTGTGTGTGTGTGTGTGTGTGTGTGTGTGTGTGTGTGTGTGTGTGTGTGGTTAGGAGTACTCAGACTCAAACGCTGTACCTGAGGTATAAGAAGCAAGAGCCTGAGTTCCCTACCCATACCACCAATTCTAACTGAATAAGTTATACCTCTCAACTCTACCAATTTTCACATAATGTCTGGAATGTGTTTGTCTCATATGTTTGGTCTGTTCCTCTTAAAATATGGATGGTGCGGGGGTAGTCTTGTTGCCTCACAATAAGAGGTTCTTTGGTTTAATTCTTGGCTGAAGTGTCTTCTGTGTGGCATCAATATGTACTCCTCATCTTTGTGTGGGTTTCCTCTGGATGCTCTGGTTTCCTCCCACAATACAAAGATATGTATCTATAGCATTTCTCTACAGGCCTCTACTGAAAATTAGCTTCATTCATTCCAAGTCAGACTCTCAAAGTAAACAAATGTTAAAAGCTATAAACTTTATTTGATTCTGGTAAATCAGTGAAAAGAACTGAATTCACTAAACAATGATAGCCATTTAAGTTTGTCTTCCTATCTTTTAGGAAAAACATGGTAACAGTAACACATTTTATTCTAGAAACTTTCTAAGACTATACAAGCCATGTTTAAAATGTGTCCCCAGTTTTGAGCTTTTGTCCCCCCAATAAATGTTGGCTTTTTCCTGATTTCTTGCGCTGCACAGTTCTTCAGAGAAAGAGAAGTTTAGTGCTGCTTATGCAAAGTCTACTTGCATTGTTAGTAGCACAACAGGTAGTATACTTGCTTTTGCTGCAGAAGGCTGTGGGTTCTACTCCCACAGTCTATAGATGGATTGCTGATAATGTACTGTATTTTACTTTTAAAGGGGGTGGGTGCTGCAGTCCTGAGAATGTCCTCATTTGGCAAAGATACCTATTAACTATGAACCTGTTTTCAGTTTGCCGCCCATTCCCTTTTGAAATATTAATAGCTTATCATTTTTTTAATGAAACATAGGCAATTTATTCTTCAAGAGCAACAGGTACTTTACTTGTAAATGAAACAATGAAATATAAAGCTAGCAGCAATCTAGCTACAGATCTCTTTAACATGGAATTTGGATAACTTTTACTTCTGCAGAGATTGTGCATATTTGCTGATACTGGTGGATGGTAGAAGTTTGAGTAGACATTTATAATGGAAATGTTCTGAATTGGGCAGTTTTGTTGTTATTGGTTCATGCATTTTTTCATTGTTTACTAGACAAAATGTTCAAACAATTAATTTAAAACGTGCTTTAACAAGTGTGATGTATTATACAAGGAATATTTTATTTTATTTATTTTTTTATTTAACATTTGTTAACCGGGAATGTCCGACTAGGTTCCACAGAGCCTGTTTTCAGCGGAGGCCCGGGAAGAAACGCTCCAGAATATAATTTAATAAAGTCAGGAAGGTGTATCAAAGAACACATGTATGTTTCTTCTTTCATGTGCAAGGGACCTATGATTTGAAAACAGCCCAAAGGTAATCCACTACTGGCCAGATGCATTTTCTTTGGATGTGGTTTTCAATGCTGTTTCAATTAATGTGAGTTTCAAGGGTAGAGAAGTTTTAATGCTAAGTCAATTTTCATTGTGAGATTGTATTGCTTTGTTTAGCAAATGTCTATTAGTGTTTGTGCTATAAAATGTAAAATAAAATCCAAATACTCATTGTAGAAGTAAAGCAGTGTATGCATATTAGTGTTTATGGTAAACTGGGCGAAATAGCCAGGTATGGTAGGTAATGGGACACTGGAATGGCTGTGGGATTCTGGGGCCATATTTTGGTTGTCTGTTCTTTAGTTTGCATTTGAACGTTGGTATCCCACAATTCCATTGGAGTGGGCAGGGTTACATAATTATGTATGTAAATGTTATGTTAATCAGCGTACAGATTTCTGCCTATTTTTCATGAGCCTTTGTCCAGATTTTTGATGTTTCCAGGTTGAGAGGTATGACACACACACACACACACACACACACACACACACACACACACACACACACACACACACACACACACACACACACACACACACACACACACACACACACACACACACACACACACACACACACACACACACAAACACAACATTTCTCACAGTAAGAATCAAACCTCTTACCATTGTAAGTTCAGCTCCTTAAGCAATGATAATGCATGCACTAAAACTTTGCTATTGACAGCACAATTGAGCTAGGCAGTGCTGTGTTTTAGGCAGAGGTAAAGAAAAAGAATTTACAACAAATATTTCTTCATTTAGGTTGAACAACATTTGTATGTCTATATTGAATTTTGACAACAAACTATCTTGCATTCAGAGTGCCCTATGCATTGTGTAACTAAATGGGTAGGTGTCTTGGGTCCATCCTTGCTTAAAGTGTGTGACTGTGATCACTGTAATATACAGTTGGCTAACTCACAACCACTGTCATATACACTTGCACTTCCTCAGGGAAAAAACATTTTTGGAAACACAATGATTACACAATGCTTACATTGCACAGTTTAGAGAGCACAGCATCAGTCATAAGGGCCACAGAATAAACTTGACTTTTAAGGGTAGAGAATGCACTTTTGACAGGATGAACTCATCTTTGTGTTACAGAGAGGATATTTCTGTTAAAAGTGCTATAAAGTGCAGAAAGAGCTGTGAGCAAAGTTAAATGTATTCTCCTCAGTGGAAGTGGACACAGCACCTTTGACATTAAAGTGTTACTTACCTGTTGCTATACTTTCTTCAGGTATGCACACATGCACCCACACACAAACATACACACACACTTTTCAGATGGTGAGAATTGAACCTCCTATCTATCTAGTTACACTATCTAGAAAGTTCAGTATTAGTTGCAAGCACCAGAGGAGATGTTTGAATTTAATAACATGAAAAAGCACAGATAGTACTATGTATCATACATTTTGGGACAGATGCATATGTGCACAGGCCAACGTAAAAGCACTGTGATTGTCACATGTAATAACGTACTTCTGTGCTAAGATACACACACATATATATATCTATATATATATATATATATATATATATATATATATATATATATATATATATATATATACTGTACTTCATATACATTGTCTTACTGTGAGGGAGACGTACCTGTTTCACATTACAGGATTCCAATGGCAATCAGAGTTGTAAACCAGTGGATTATCATTCAAGTATTCCAGCCACTTTATTCCAGGATGATTGCACACCTCTCTTGTCTCATGCTAGCAAAATGTGCATTGACAAAGCAAACACTTCCAACATAGGGCAGTGCACTGCAAAATATAACAGTAAAGGATTATGGGTGAATAGATTAAACCAACATTGCAACACAGTTGTAAGTATAACCATTGCAGTGTAGACATACATTTTTTTTTCTTTTAGCTTTTTCCGGTTAGGGGTCGCTAAAGTGGAACTCAGGTCTGCTAATGATTGGCAGTAGATTTTTCCTGTGCCGAGTTGCCAGCCCGATGCTCAACCTTCAAAGAAGGCACACTCATTCAGGCATGCACCTACCTGCATGCCTTTAAACATCACTCGATGATGGGGAGGACATGAAGACTCCACACAGAAGGCGCTCTATCCGTGAATCAAACAAGAGAATCTTTTACTGTGAGGCGACAACGCTAACCGCTGCACCACCGCAGGCTACAAAAGTCTTTCAGCTTTTCCCGGTTAGGGGTTGCCACAGCATAACTCTGGTCTACTAATGCTTGGCAGTGGATTTTTACAGTGCCAAGTTGCCAGCCCAACTCCCAACCTTCAAAGAAGGCACACCCATTCATGCACTCACCTACCTGCATGTCTTTAAACGTCACTTGACCATGGGGAGGACATGCAGACTCCACACAGAAGGAGCTCCAGCCAAGAATCGAATAGGAGAACCTCTTGCTGTGACCCCTCTTGCTGTGAGGCAACAATGCTAACCGCTGCACCACCGAAAGACTGAATTAACTTAGTCAACATCACTCTGAATGCAAGATAGCTTGTTGCCAAAATTCAATATAGACATACAAATGTTGTGCAACCTAACTTGTAAATTCTTTTTCTTTACCTCTACCTAAAACACAGCACTGCCAAGCTTGATTGTGCTGCTGATAGCAAAGTTTCAGTGAATGCATTATCATTGCTTAAGGAGTTGACCTTACAATGGGAAGTAACAGTACTCTATGGTGCTCTTCGCCAACTTTCACACAAAGAAGCAGCTTACTCATATAACCATATGTGAATCTGCTGTCCTACAGAACAAATATGTGTTATGATCATGTTTCATGTGTAATGATTTACACATTTTTCATGACAGCTGCAGTTAGTCAATCTTTATATGAATGGTACAGGTGTATTAAAAAATACATGAGGGACTAGACATGTTATTGCTGGTAGAAACATGGCTTATGCAAACATTTTGCAATCAAAGAAGTGTAATAGATGACACAAAAGTGGTGGAATGAGGTGGACAGTTAGTGACAGGAATACGCAATGCAGACAATAACAATGTAGTTCTTCATGTTTCATTTCTGCTTATGTTTGTGTTGTGTTACTGTTTGCTTTTTCAGCATAATTATTCAGGCAAGATCTGTAGAAGTGGATTTCACAATAGGAAACAGACACATTAATATAGCAGCATAGTGTAGCCAACATTTACACCCACAGGAGTCATAAAAAACATTCAAAAACAGATCAGCATTAGCTAAACACACCTCCTAGGAAGTTAGACTTCACATAGCTCCTATGCGACGGCAGATTGCATTAAATGAGAATGTTTGTATCAATCTTTATTACCCTTTTTATTACTGTAAGCTGTACATTCAACTCATTAGCAAGCTGAAAAGTAGATTAATTGGATTATACATAGCTAAGTAGAACAGTGCGAAGGGCACCAGAGTAATGCAGCTGAAAGCAGAAATTCACAAGATTTTGCAATAAGCTGTGTCCTTCCATTTAGCCTCAGATGCAGTTGATTTCATGTGCCAGCCCTTGTGCAAATGCAGAGGAGGAAGACTAATGACACAGAAGAGAGAAGATACTTTGACAGGAGGAGACAGAAGCAGGGACCAAGTAACTTATTGCAAAAGCAGGATAACATTGCCTCATAATACTATGTCGGCAACAGCTATACCTAAAATAGTGTATTAAAAACAGTCAGTGACACTTAGCTAATGCCTAGATTAGAACCTTTGAAAGTAGGCAAAAATATTTCAATAGGTCTGAGCATTATCTCATAATGCCACAAAAATAATCCTACTTCACACACTTTAAATAATACAATTGAAGGAGAGTGACAGCTTACTGAAGCAGAATGGGTGAATAGAGAATGTGAGATATAGACAGATGGAAAGAGGAACAGCAACAATATTTTTGGGGGGACATATAAGACCATATGTAGGTTGGCACAGTAGTGCAGCAGATAGTGTTGTTACCTAACAGCAAGAGGCTTCCTGCTTCGATTATCAGCTGGAGTGCCTTCTGTGTGGAGTCTTCATGTCCTCTCCATGTTTGCTTGGGTTTCCTATGGGTATTCGGTTTCCTGTCACATTCCAAACGAATGCCAGTGGTGGATTGGACAGTCTAAATTGGCCATAGGTGTGAGTGTGCATCCAAGTGTGTGGTGTGGAAGAACTACCATGGCAGGACTAGCCACCAGTTGGTGTAAACCTTGGCTGTAGATGATTGTCACTGTTGAAATTATATCTTAACCCCATGTGCAAAAATGGGAAAAAGGGATTATGGATGGATGGATGGATGTAGGACTATCTGCATGGCATGTTACGCTTACTTATTTTCTCATTATTAAACTGTCATGCTCTGTACAATAAACTGCTTGCTACTGGGAGAACGAAGGGGTAGGAGAACACAACAGACATTAAGACATAAGCAGGATAAGGGTGGCTCCCTGTTGAGAAGGGAATGTTCTTTGCAAATGCTTTCTTGCTGCACTATTCGAATGGTATGTTAATGATATGTTGTAAATGGAGAGAAATACAGACATCTGCAGTTAACTATATGATAGGAATATGAAATGTCATGAAATAATAATTTGACCTACAGCTGTAATTGAACCCATGACACTATGTAAAAGTATCAGTCTACAAACAGAGGAATTATCTCAACATGCCAATATGAACTTCCAGTTCAGTGCATCCATCAGCCAAGTAATTTAATGTTTCACAATAATGCCTTTAGTCTGCCTTTACTCTGCATTTCCATAGCACAGCAGATTGAAGCACATTTGTGCGAAAGTAACCAGACCACTGAGGTTGAAATTAAAATATTCTGCTTCTACAATCGGAAGTTGAATGGAATTTACCATCACTGAGCATTGGTGCACTATGCCAACCTTTAGATAAAGGCCGAGGACAAAAGTGAAGGCTTTTCTGTGGGCTATTTCTGGACATTTGTGTTGTTGTGATTCTATTTTTTGATGAGATTAAAACGTGAAAAAGGGAGAGGTTTGGCTGAGTGAGCCGCAGTAGTTAATCCACTTTTTTGTGGTGTTTGTCATTTTGTTTTCAGTAGCGAATTATGCAAACAGAAGTTTAAGAAATATTAAAAAAGTTATAGAGTAGGAGGAAACAAAAAATAGAGGGAACTAGATCCAAGGCATGTCACATTATTTTATTTTTAATAAATTTTATTTTTTCAATACATAAACAGATATGATAAATTATTATATGCACCTTTGCAATATTCACATATGATGGGAAGGTATAAATTGGCATAATCTAAATAGATCTCACTGCAGGATATAAGAAATAGAAGCCTTTATTTCACTAAGCCTCATAGAATATACTGTGTGCATTCACATGTAATAATCGCACTTACCATAACTGAATTGTCAATGACATTCATTATTCCTTTTGATATTTTGCAAATGCTGTCCTGTAACAAAACCTAATTACATCTTCTGGGTATTGAACCCAGACACAGTTAAGCTTGTTTTCTCACTGCCTAATGCAAACAGCAAGAGCTATTGGATAAGGTATGCATGCTTGATATCAAGGTTGAGGTATTGCTGCTGAAGACACAAAGGAGTGAGGGATTGAAAGCACTTATCTGGCTTACATTTGGATCTGAGGAATACTTATCCTGTGCCTCACTGAGATGAGTTTGTCCCTCCTGGTACACCTCATGGTTTGAGGCTTCGTCTTCTGCAGCAGTGCAGTAGTGAAAAAGAAAAAAACAAATATGAAAACATAATGAATAACTGTTTTAGCTTTCTAATGCATGCTGTATCACTGACTATTGATGGGCCATGATATTAACACAACTAAGGGGTGCTTGCAGTCTCAAATTCATCCTCCCATTGGCTTAGCAGGTCCTGCTTTCTCCTTTTCAGGTCACTATGGTGGTAATGTCACAGTTCCCCAGTGTGTGGAATGCCAGTTGCACTGGAAGCAACTTTAGCCAAGCTATTTCAAGCCTCAACGTTATACTGAGACCTGGCATAATCCGCCCTGCAGTAAACTAAAGCTGTACGCCTTCACGAGGAATGCTATAAAAATCCTAGAGTCTTTAAAAAACCACCTTTGTGCCTTAAATGTAATGCCATCCTTTCCATTGCCAGCCATATCTGCAGAAGTCAAGCTAATAATATATGTCTGAATTGGAGCCCAGTTCAGATCCTGAGTAACAGTTTCTGCACAAGGATGTACAGCCTTGCCAAGTGCATTTTTGTAATTGCAAGTATATGAATTTCTTAGCAGACACATTGGTAGTACTTACATCAAATATCAATAAAGATATGAAACATGGAAGTCAGATTTGCCATGTGTGAAGTTCAACCTACTGACACATGTTCCAACAACAATGAAATGCTTAATGGCTTGTCTTGTAATCCTTGATGTTTGGAAGGATAAATAGGAAGATTTGTGACATATTTTGACGGGGTCTACTTCACATGACTGAAATTTCATTTGACTGAATTTCATTTGACCGAGACCATAATACAGAATTTTCAAAATACTGAAACCTCATTTGACTCATTATACTGAATTGTAAGCCATATACATGATGTGGGTTTCCATTTTCCTGTGACTTGCTTGTAACAAAAATAAATACTCTAACTTATAGTGCTGATTGTCAGAATACTGATAGTCATGCAGAAAGTAGTGTTGTAGTGTCTGTTTACATTTTTATGGGAAGTATCTCAAGTAATATGGCGGATGTTTTGTGCATTCCCAGCAGTAGTGGCAGTGTGTAGACTACTGTAAGGTAAGTTAAAAGGTATATGCCCTTTTCCCCACTGTAGTGTGATCCTGGAGTTAATATATATAGTTGGGGGGGGGTGTGCAGGGCACAGCCCCACACCTAGTTTGGTTTTATATCATCCGGTTTCTGTTAAGAGACTACATACGTTGTTTTTAAGTTCTGGAAAGAGCTAATCATTGGTGTTGTAAGTGTGCATATCTATGGTTTACAAGTTAATATTTTGAAATGTAGCATTGGAAGGTTTCAATATTATGAGTTTCGGTCAAGTGAGTTTTTAATATTTTGAAAATTAGGTATTTTGGTCTTGGTCAAGTGAAGGTCAGTCAAATGAAATTTCAGTCGTGAAGTAGACCCATTTTGACATTGGGACTTACATGCTGTTTAAACTGTGTCTACAAGCTGGAAATTAAATCCATAAGATAAGGAATGCAAAAAATTGAAACATAGCTCATTAAATCTTGTTGTAACAGGAAAATTTCCTTTTAAGTATGGCAATTGCAGATATACTCATTTCAGAATGAAGGGTGACACTTCCAACAGGCCTGTATGTGTGTGACTTTAAGTAGTCCTGGGCATGCATTCCTATTTAAAGGCAGTATTTCTGTTTGCAAATATATTTCAGATGGATAGAGTCATATGACCTGAGTAATATAGGTTGGGGTATGTTACATACATGCTTCACAAGGCATACTGTCCTAAACACATATTATGATATGTGATCAGTCACAATGATTACAATAAAACTGTTGTGCCTCCTTTAGCTGTTTAAAACGTTCATTTAAAGGCTCACTGCTGCTTTTCAGCTGTTAGAAACATTTCTGCAGTTTGTTTCGCACCCTCCCTCCCTGTTGGTATAGTGTTTTTATAGTTGGTGGCTTTGCAGTTGCCCGCCCCTAGTGTAAATTTGATCTGGGACCCTCCTCCCAGTCTAGTGTCATTAGCTCATTCTACCTAGTACAGGTAGAACATTTGAGAAGGCCGATCAGCTTAGTTTCTGCTACTCCTTTCTCTCTTTCCATTAAAAAAAAAAAAAAAAAACTTTTTCTAAGCTTGTTTCCTGCCTTTCCTGTGGGTAGTCTAGCCTGGATATAGATTTGCTGTGTCCAGGACTATTTGTAGGCTTCTAGGCCACCAAGCCTTTCTGTGTTGGAGGGAAGCCTTCTAGCTTAAGTTTGTTTCTTAGAACTAGCCAGTTTTTTGTTTCAGCACTTGTTCAGAACTTATTGTAAGCACTAAATAAGTTACAAATTACTACAGCACTCAACTTTCCTCACTGTCTAGAGGAAAACAGTTTCTAGTACTTAACAAATAAGCACCTATCCAGGCATGTCTAAGGGTCAGCCCCCGGTGTTTTCTCCTGTCTACCTGATGAATCTGGGCATCTTGGGGCAATGCAGTAATTGCCTCATGTACACAGACAACCATCTCCTCCTACCACCCAACACTACAACCTGTGAGAGATGCACTTATATAGCCAAACTGGAAGCAAAGCTCTCTTCACCCAAGACTGGACTAGACAGTCAAGAGGAGAAGGTAAACACTTGCACCATACCACACTCAGCACATAGTCCCTCAAAACCTACACCACCAAAACACACACATAGAAACACAAAACACACACCTACATTCGCGGAGGCTCTCAGTAAAAACCTGCCCAAGCAACAGGGACCTCCAAAGCAGAAACACAAGCAACCTCCACCCCCCAACACAACCCAAATGACACATAGCCCACAAATTCATGTGTGCCACTCAACCACAGCCCATAAGGCATAACAACGTACCCAACACTCTAGTCATAGGTGACTCTATAGTCAGGCACACTGATGTTCCACTCACCAGGCTAAACAAGGAGAAAGTTATTGTCAGCTGCCTGTCAGGTGTCAGGATCCACCACATAATGCATGCACTCAGGTCACTCCACAACAAGTACAAATATGACTCTGTCATTGTCCATGTTAGTGTGAATGACCTGAGATGTACCTCCTTGGACTACATGAAAAGGGACATGGAGGAGCTGTCCAATCTTGTAGCCCAGGCAGGTATGACCCTAGCCCTGAGTAGCATCCTGCCATCACCCAGAATGATACCACAGTACAAGGACAAAATGATTGACTTCAACAATTGGCTAAGCTTCTGGTGTCATTCTAAGGGGATCCAGTATCTGTCTGCCTGGGATGACATGATCGACAAGCCACGATGCTTTGCCAGAGATGGCCTGCACCTGTCGCCCCTGGGATTCCGGATACTGGCTAAGGCTCTAGCCACCCTATAGTGCCTTTTTTAGGCAAGGTTCAAATGACAAATTCACCACCCTAACAGGTACAGGCAAGAAGAATCTGAGGGTATTGCTACTCAATGCTAGAAGTCTAAACCTCAAAATGCACTCTCTCAAGGCACTCCTTAAAATGGAGAACATCGACATCTGTGCAGTGACAGAGACCTGGTTCAAGGCTCCAGAGAGTACCCCTGCATTACCAGGCTATAATTCATACCACACCTTTCGGCCACCTAACCTGGACCGAAACACTAAAGGCGGAGGCGTGTCCATATTCATTAAGGATATCCACACCTCCAGGCTAGTTGCTCAGCATAATGCATCCAAGATTATCCAAGTGCAACTAACTCTGGGCAAGACCGCAATCCAAATTGTAGCTTGTTACAGATCCCCCACCATGTCCCAGAATTCCCACTCCTCATTTATTAAAACACTGGAAAATATTAGGGTACAGCCTAACACCCTAATAATAGGCGATTTCAACTACCCTACCATTAACTGGGAAAACTACTCGTGTACTAACTCTTGTGCTCAACGTTTTCTGGAATTCATAAATTCCAATGCTATGGATCAACTTATCCACACGCCTACCAGGGGCAGCAATATCCTAGACCTGGTTATTACCAACATGTGCAACTGGTGCTCCACACCAGAGGTCAATTCCTTGTTGGTTAGATCCGACCATAAGCTAATCATCCTAGACATCCACATCCCTCACCCACCCCCCATTAGGGAAACCACAGTAAAAAATTTCTCCAAAGCCAACTTCACGCTTCTTAAGACAGAAGTGGAAAACTTCACGACACCCATGCTGATGGACAATAGAGGTATGACTGCTGAATCCTACACAAATGCACTTTATAAGCACTTACATGAGTGCATGGATCGTGCAATCCCTAACAGAACCAATATGCTATCCTCCAAAAAAAGGAAGCCAATCTGGTGATCCCCTGCCATAAACAAACTCTGCAACAGAAGAAAGAAACTGTTGCAAAAAAGAGTAAAATCCCATGACTGGAGAAACTCCCTGGTCAACTTCAGTAAGAAGCTGAGATCCCTCATAAAATCCTCCAAAGCTAGTTATGAAAACAAAATCGCCACTGACTCTAAAGACAACCACAAAGCATTCTATAGCTATGTCAAGAATCTCAATGGTAACACTCAGATCTGCTCTGAGTTACAGCACAATGGCACTAAATATACAGAACCAACGGATATTGCCAAAATCCTGGCAGATAGGTTCAGTGCTAACTTTACTCCTCTGTCACCCCCTAAAGGGTCCATCTCTATACCAGAAGAATGCAAAGTTCCTGTAATCACGGCTGCACAGGTAAAAAACACACTATCCAAAGCCAAGAACACACCATCCATGGGACCTGACGACATCCCAGGCTGTGTTCTACATGAACTACAGAACAAACTGGCACCCCACCTAAGTACCATGTTCAATCATAGCCTCACCTCAGGCTATGTGACCACTGAATGGCGCACAGTGACAGTTATCCCACTCCACAAAGGGGGAGCCACCACAGATTCTGGAAACTACCACCCCATTAGCCTAACGAGCCTGGTCTGCAAGGCTATGGTGTATCATCATGGAACTTATAAACAATGACATTGGTAATCACCAAACTCAGGACCCCACCCAGTTTGGGTTTGTAAAAGGCAGATCATGTCTCCTAAACCTGATAGACTTTTTTGAAGCAGTCACCAAAGCCGTAGATGAGGGTAAGGTGATTCACACAGCCTATCTAGATCTCGCCAAGGCTTTTGACACCATCCACCACTCTGGAATTATAGATAAACTCACTAAACTAGGTATAAATCCCTATGTCACAAGATGGGTTGCCAACTGGCTCACTGACAGAACCCACACTGTTAAAGTAGCAGACTCCAAATCCAGCTTCAGACCAGTGACAAGTGGAGTACCACAGGGTTCAGTCCTGGGTCCTCTCCTGTTTGGTATCTACTTCTCTGAAGTACAGGCCAACACAGAAGGTCTTTGGCTAACAAAGTTCGCAGATGACTGCAAACTAAGAGCCATAATCAAAACTCCAAAAGATGTGGACATCCTACAAAAGGGCCTTGCTGAGACAGATGCCTGTTGGAATGATTCTGAAAGCCATGGCCTCAAGCTCAATGCCAAAAAGTGCATTGTCATTCCTTTTGATAAAAACTCAGTACCCATGAACTACCACATAGGTGGTAGTCTACTTAACACCGAAAGTGTGATAAGAGACATTGGGACACAGGTGGACAGTAGTCTCTCCTTTGATAATAACATCACCACAGTAGTCAGGAAATCCTTCATGTGGCACACCTCATCACAAAAGGTTTCTCATCCGGGAAAAAAGAGGTCATTGTTCCCCTCTACTTGTCACTCATTAGACCCATTATAGAGTACAATGCCCCTTTTGGTATGTACCTCACAAGACATCTAGGACAACTGGAAAGACCAGAGAAATACCTCACATAGAGGATTACCGGCCTCAAAGAGATGCCCTATGCAGACTGTCTCAAAAAACTGCAGCTTTACTCCGTTGCATATCGCCTACTCAGAGGCGATCTCTGCCTAACACACAAAGCTATGTCAAACCCAGAGCTTTTAGACATGCTCCACTTAAAGAAATCCCAATCCCTATGAGCTACATGCTCTAGGGACCTAAACCTCGTCACCACAATAAACAGAACATGCTGGAGGGATAGATTCCTGTCCCAGAGACTTCCCATACTCTGGAACAAACTATCTATCTATATCAAACAAAGCTCCTCATCAGCACTCTTCAAGAAAAATCTTGATGATTGGATGGGAGATAGGAAATTCACCCCGGGGATCACTTCTGTGGCTCTGCTCGACAGTGGCACAGGAAAATAATTTTCTTGGGTGGCGAAAGCCAGGGTACCTTTGGCTAGGCTTATATAGGCCCTAGGGCCAAAGCCTAGTACCTACCTATGAACCTATGAACCTATACATGTGCAATTGCATTTTAAATTAAATATTCTCATTGTCATGTTTAACAAATTTTACACACATTATCTTGGTTTTACTTATTTATATTCATTTATATATTTATTTATCTCTGATTATCCGGAAATTATGATTTAGTAGGACCCTATTTTCAGCAGAAGCCCAGGGAGAAAAGCTCCAAAGTGTTACAAAATGTTTTATAAACAATAATTTTACAGTTTTTAAAAATAATACAAAACAACAACTGCAGTTTAAATAATTACAGCAAATTGGACATAATATGAAAACATTGGTTTAGCAGTTATATGACAATGATTAAGTAGTCAGAGAAATTCTAGTTGGTTTATACAGAAATGAAAGGTAATTTAGTATAATTCAAACAGAGATTGCAATAGAAAGTGAGAAAAAGCAGACTTACAGTATATTCAGAAAGCCAGGAGAGAGAAATTGATAGATGTAATGAAGTGAGAGAAGAAAGGCCAGTAAGGAGATATAAATTATGAATAAGTATTTGTTCAAATTTTAGGATATAGTTTAGCATGGTGTTGAGGAAGAACAGACCCAGCGTTTGGCTAGGAAGTCTTCATGAATGGTTTTGAAGGATGGGAGGGAGAGTATTGACCCGATGGATACAGATAAGGGGTTCAAGGCCTTAGCAACATGATGCAAGTACAGATAATGCCCATCAGATTTAATATGTTTGTGGACAGAGAGAAATTTTTATTCATTGGAACATAATCACTGACTGGGAACATAGCTGTATAGAATACTATTTAGTGAAGGATAAACAGATGGATTCTGGATAATTTTATAGGTGGGAATAAGTTGTGTATATGTTAGTTGATGAGGCAGTTCTAACCAATGCAGGCTTTTTAGTTCTATACAGTGGTGGGTTCTGAAAGGGGTATTTACTGCAAATTTAGCAACACTGCTATAGTATTGCTCAAGTTTTGATTTCTGTAATGCCTGAAGAATGGTAAGGATGGAAGTGCCAAAAAGAAGGCTACATGGATAAGTAATCTGTCATATATTATACAAATGTCAACATTTATACTTTATATCTTCACACTAATTCTGACATCATGCATAGCAAATGCCATTACCTGAAAGTATAGGTGATTTTATTACTACAACACTGGTAACAGCAAGTCACTGGGACTATAGGTAACATATTCAACTTTTATCACACACAACTAGGGCGGGCAATTCATATTTCAAAATGTGTGTTTATCCTTGAAGCTGCCACCATTATCAAAACTATCTTTACTACCAATTTGTATCTTTACTACCAATTTGAACCCCCGGCAACTCTGTGTTTTCTGCAAAGCCACTGTATTTACAGCTTGCACCATAGAGACAGGATGTAGTGCTAGGATTGTGCTGGATTGTGTATATGCAGACACACGCACACACACTCACACATGCACATGCATGTGCGTGTGCACACACACACACACACACACACACACACACACACACACACACACACACACACACACACACACACACGCACACATATTAAAAGAAAACTTGTCAGTACCACGTCATACACACACACACACACACACACACACACACACACACGTGAAACACCTCAAACAGTACTGTAAATTGCTATACATCTTTTGTTCCTGGCTCTGACAACTGTATACTTTAAGAAATATATGCGTTTCCTGCTCACACATACTCACTTCATTGGTGTCAGTTCTGCCCCCATGCCACCCCACCAATCACTCTGCAAATGATAATGATTGGGCCCTGCATTTATTCATGTCCTTGTGAAATAGGGTTGCAAATACATCTAATACTCAGAGTGGATAGCTAATGCTTGCTTACTCACGGGCTTGCTTTTATGAAGAAAAGGTTTTGATTTCTAGTTCCTACTCATTTGTGAATGATTGTTTATATAATTGTTGAACCTCATGGTTCAGCTAGTATTGTATGTAAAGCAGTAGAAACAGTAGGTATTTCAGTCCATGGTTTATAGACAGAGGTCAAATGAAATGCTTCATGCACAATATTGGGTAGAATACATAACTGTATATTGCAAACATCCAATGAGCTACTTCTAACATAACTGTACACCTCAGACAGATACTCTGCTTAAGGGTATATACCTATTTCCATGTGAGAGCACTCAGTTACATACTTTTTTTTCCTTAGAGATTCAACACTAGTTAGCTAGTGAGCTAGTAAAGATGTGTAGCAGGTTAGGGCAATAAAGGATAATGAGGGAAACATACTCACAAGTGAGGAGAGTGTGTTGAGCAGATGGAAAGAGTACTTTGAGGGGTTGATGATTGAAGAGAATGAGAGGGAGAGAAGGTTGGATGATGTGCGGATAGTGAATCATGAAGTGCAGTGGATTAGCAAGGAGGAAGTAAGGATAGAACGGAAAGGCTGTTGGTCCAGATGACATACCTTTGGAAGCATGAAGGTGTTTAGGTGAAATGGCAGTGGAGTTTTTAACTAGATTGTTTAATGAAATCTTGGAAAGTGAGAGGATGCCTGAGGAATGGAGAAAAAGTGTTTTGGTACCGATGTGACAGCATGAAGTTATAGGAAAGAGTAGTGGAAGCTAGGTTAAGAAGGGAGGTGAGGATTAGTGATCAGCAGTATGGTTTCATGCCAGGAAAGAGCACTACAGATGCGATGTTTGCTCTGAGAGTGGTGATGTAGAAGTACAGAGAAGATCAAAAGGAGTTGCATTGTGTCTTTGTGGATTTAAAGAAAGCATATGACAGGGTGCCTAGAGAGAAGTTGTGTTATTGTATGAGGAAGTCAGGAGTGTCAGAGAAGTATGTAAGAGTGGTACAGGATATGCACGAGGGTAGTGTGACAGCGGTGAGGTCTGCAGTGGGAGTGATGGATGTGTTTAAGGTGGAGGTAGGATTACATCAAGGATAAGCTCTGAGCCCTTTCTTATTTGCAATGGTGATGGACAGGTTGACAGATGAGATCAGACAGGAATCCCCGTGGACTATGATGTTTGCAGATGACATTGTGATCAGTAGTGAGAGTAGAGAACAGGTGGAGGAGACCCTGGAGAGGTGGAGATATGCTCTAGAGAGAAGAGGAATGAGGGTCAGCAGGACTAAGACAGAATATATGTGTGTGAATGAGAGGAAGGATAGAGGAATGGTGAGGATGCAGGGAGTAGAGGTGGTGAAGGTGGATGAGTTTAAATACTTGGGATCAACAGTTCAGAGTAATGGTGAGTGTGGAAGAGAGGTGAAGAAGAGAGTACAGGCATGATGGAGTGGGTGGAGAAGAGTGTCAGGAGTGATTTGTGACAGATGAGTACCAGTAAGAGTGAAAGGGAAGGTCTACAAAAGGGTAGTGAGACCAACTATGTTATATGGGTTGGAGACAGTGGCATTGACAAAAAGGCAGGAGTCAGAGCTTGATGAGGCAGAGTTGAAGATGTTAAGATTTGCACTGGCTGTGACAAGGATGGACAGGATTAGGAATAAGTATATTCGAGGGTCAGCCCAGGTTGGAAGGTTGAAGACAAAGCCAGAAAGGCAAGATTACATTGGTTTGGACATGTGCTGAGGAGGGATGCAGAGTATATTGGGAAAAAGATGCTAAGGATGAAGCTACCAGGTAACAGGAAAAGAGGGAGGCCTAAGATAAGGTTTATGGATGTGGTGAGAGAGGACATGCAGGTGGTTGGTGTGACAGAGCAAGATGCAGAGGACAACAAGAAATGGAAACAGTTGATCTGCTGTGGTGACCCCTAATGGGAGCAGCCAAAAGAAGAAGATGAAGAGATTTGCCACTTACCTTGTCATAACTGCAGGTATAAATTGTATCTTTGGGGGTTGTCCCTGTCTGATGCTGTCAGAACATAGTCATTACAATGTTAAATAAAGTTAGTAAAGGTAGTACAGTTTGACAGGCATCAGTTTTCATCTTTGTATGTGAGTGGGATCTTAGCCTTTGATCTAGATAATGAGTGTGTGTATTACACTTTGCCTGTTAGCCAGAGACAGTGCATATTGTACATGCCTCCATCTGTCAGCACCATTTGGTGATTCTCCCTCGGTCTCCTCTATTCTATATGCTGCTGATGCTGCTGGTCTTGTCTATGGTCCTTGAAAGTGTGGTCCTCCCTTTTGCTGTCTTTGTTGAAGCTGTTTTTTTTTTGAGAATTATATTGTATAACATGGCACAGACAGTGAATAGTTGGGCAGAGGTCCCCGAGTCATATTTCAAGGCACTTCCTGAAGTGTCTAGACAAAAGAACCTGGATTTGAGCAACTCAAACACATATTCTACGATAGTCCTAGTTTGGGCATGGGTCTTGTATCCTTGCTCCATTGGGTTGTGTGTCTTTCTCAGGAAGTTGGAACTGGGGAGTCCATCTCTACAAACAGGCCAGTCACAAGTGGAGTCCCTAAGGGATCAGTCCTTGAACCACTCCTTTTTGGCATTTACTTCTCAGAATTCAAGGCCAAAGTCAGTGGTCTCTGACTGACTAAATTTGCAGATGACTGCAAATTGGGAGCTGTTATTGAATCTCACACTGACACAACTGTTCTCCAGGAGGGTCTGATACAAATAAACAACTGATGTCAGAGCCATGAACTAAAACTAAATGCCAAGAAATGCATAATAGTATCCTTTGGGAATTCATCCATCCCTGGTAACTATCATATTGATAACAAACCCCTTACAGTTGACCCAGTAGTCAGGGACTTGGGGACACACATAGATAGTAATCTGGCCTTTGATCATCATGTGTCTACAGTGGTGAGGAAATCATTCTATGTTGCACAACTTATTAACAAAGGTGTGGCATCTAAGTCCAAAGAAGTCATGGTTACACTGGATTTGGCATTCATCAGATCTATTATTGAGTACAATGCCCCCCCTTGCTATGTACATAGCCAGGCATATCCAACAATTGGAATGTCCACAGAGGTCCTTCACTAAAAGAATACAGGGTGTCAGTAAAATGCCCTGTGCAGAAAGCCTCAAGGCACTATCTCTGAATTCTGTCTCCTACAGGTGTTTGAGGGAAGATCAATGCCTGGCATACAGCGCATTGTCAGACCCCACTCTGATGGACATCCTGCATTTCCACAAAACAAACAGCATCAAAATTATATGTTCTAAAGATTTAAACTTGCTTGTGATATAAATAGGACCTGCTGGAGAGATAGATATGTATCCCTGAGACTACCCCATCTATGGAACAGGCTCCCCACCCATGTGAAGCAGAATTTCTCACTAACCCAATTCAAGTGCAACTTGGACAACTGGATGGGAAATTGGAAATTCATCCCTGGTTTGGCACCTATGTCTCTAAAGGATGCAGGTAACCTGTAAATGGTTCATCTCCCAGGTCCATGCTTACACTTATCAAGGGTATCAGAACTTGTCAGAGATTTGGGATGCATGGCTAGGCTTAAAAAGGCCCTTGTGGTCCTTAGCCTAGTAAACACCTATGAACCTATGAACCTATGAGTGTCATAAGCCAGGGCTCCAGTGAATAACCCACATCCCACATCAATGTACTTTGTGGAAAGTCACCTCTAGCAAACCTTGTGTACAGGCTGGAGGTGTGCTATATGTGCAAGTCATGAAAACTGCCTAGGTACCTGCACACACATTGTAGATGATCCATTTGCAATTATAGACAACCTAACAGTTTATGGAGTGATATCCTTTTCTTTTCTTTTAATGTACAGCCTTCCCTGTTTACTGTGTGGGGCTTTTATTTATGTGTGTGTGCAATACAGGATAATGATAGCACAGCAAACCCTAACATTTGTTCTAGGTGTCATTGCGCCTGTATTCCAAAGGGTTTTTGAGTTCAGGTCAAAAGTGACCAATGAGTGTACATGATTGCTTTATAGCCTCCTGAATAGCTCAGCCATTTTGGATTGGTTAAATAGCA